>NC_137132.1:25977179-26214679 GCF_949319135.1 Squalius cephalus
AAATACATTTATGTTAAGGAAATTAATTAATTTTAAGATAAATCACGGTCGCCCCACATGACATTTTTTAAGCCTATGGACAATTCATCTAGATGAAAAAACACTAAAATCACTTAATTTAAATTTTTTATTTGAATTTATATGTACACAACATTCTTAATGATTGAACAATTGCAATATATATTGTTAATTTTCGTATTTTAAAATTGGCCTGTTGAAAATCCTTATACGTCATTGACCCATGTACGCGTTTACCGCGCGAGCCGCGCCTGAGACGCGGCAGTTTCTTACTGTAAGAAACTGCTCTAGCGGGTGAAGTTTACTGGTACTGAATATTACCTGTGTAATGTGTATACTCCATGACTGATGACAATCAAATCATAGAGCCGAGCGTGAGCCTCCACGTCATCGTTTCTAAAGTCCTCCATTTTGACCCGTCCAGACTAAAACGCCCTCCGGAGATTCAAAACGAAAAATGGGTCGGCAGCGTTTCTAAACTTCTCCGTTTTGGTTCTCCGTTTTTGCCGTTTTAGTGTGGATGGGAGGTGCAAACGTAGCAAAAGGTCTCCGTTTTTAAAGGGGCATTCCACCCATTTGAACATTGTTTTTTATTTAAAGTGGGTCATATATGTAGTCGAAATGTAAAATAAATTTTGAATTTGGTGCCTTCGTGACCGAGGAAAGACAAAAAATAACTTCAGGACGCATTTGTATGAAAGACAACAACTCCCACAATGCACCACATTGCACAGCTCCGCAAGCCACTCCCACTAATCCAGAAAGCGCATATCTGCCTATAAGAGAAATCACTCTTCCGTCTACAAGGCTAGCTACCACCAGAGCTTGAAATTCATTTCACATTCACACAAAATGTCTAGTTAGTTGGCGAACTCATTAGTGCATTACTCCTCGTTTGTATTTCTTTCGAAAAGGTGAATTGCATGGTACCTGGATGTTCAGTCAGAACATATGCGGTGCGAAACTAGGATAGTTCTCAACACAAACGTCCGTGTCCTCGTCTGATTCAGAGATTTCGTCCAGGAGAAATTGTCATCGTTGAAATTCTTTGCCGCAGACGGACTCTATCTCTGTGTTCGTAGTTGCATCTTACAGTCTATGAGTTGCATAGTGAGATCACCGGCGCCACCAGTCCGCCCTAACTCGAGCCAGTCCGGGCTCCTCGTCCGCGTCAGGCAGGTGTAACCCTCCCCAGCCGGGTACACTAGTATAATAATATTAAAGGAGCCCTGGTATCCCAGCAGTAGTAAAGGATAATGTCTGGTCCTTCCCCTGAATAATGAACAGTTAGCTACAAGTATACTATCATAATAATTTGTTCTATAGCGCGGTGCCTCCAATTAATAAACATATATTCTCAGGGGTTTGAGAATAAAAAAAAAACAGGTTGAACATAAGAAAGTTATAATAAACCCTGAGGTTTATTGAATAATCACAAAACAAACAAACAAAAATAAAAAATAAAAACAAACAAAAATAAACAAATAAAAGGGATATGAAACTACTGAATAATTGACTTACACAGTGATGGGATCTTAACTGGTTCAGGGAAACCAAAAATAGTGCAACCCTTTAACTGATCCAAACTCAGTACTTCAGAGACTTAAAATAGTCAGATAAAAAAAACAGTTACCTCAAATGTAAATGACTTACTCTTATTAACAACAATTAATACTTATTTGAACATATAGGACTGGTTTACTCGTTTAAACCCAAAATAACTCACATTTCCCTCTTAAAATGACTCAATTATAATCAAATTACTCTTACATCATTCGTTCGTAATCAAATGATTCTTAAATTGACTCGTTCATAATACAATACTCTTGAATTGACTCGTTCGTAATCAAATGACTCTTATATTGACTCCTTTGTAATCAGAATACTCTTGAATTGACTCGTTTGTAATCAAATGATTCTTAAATTGACTCGTTCGTAATCAAAATACTCTTATATTGACTCCTTTGTAATCAAAATACTCTTGAATTGACTCGTTTGTAATCAAATGATTCTTAAATTGACTCGTTCATAATCAAAATACTCCGTTCACTCATTTAAAATCCCCTTCACAATGTGTCGAAACAGATTTTAAACACTCAATACCTCAATAATAAAAATGAGAACCCACAAACTTAGTCTCTAAACCAGTACAATTTCCATGAACCGTTGGTGCACTTTTCCTCCAAACGATCTGAGATTCAACAGAGCTTAGTCCAAGTGTAAGTTACTCACTCATCTGCATGTGCATGAACACAAAGGCTATAATGCGCGATGGCGGTCCAAGGTCCCGAATATCTTCAAACCGAAAAAAAAATCAGAGGGTAGCAATCTCAAATCAAAGATGCCCGATGAATCAGTCCTCCATTAGGCCGTGCGAATTTCCGCCAGGAGCTCCAAACGAGTCCTCCACTCTCCCTCGAGATTTCTAATCCAGTCTTCTCCTCACCGCTCGAAATTTCGTAACGAATCGTAAACAAAATTGTTCATCAACCCAGTTCTCAGACAGCAGAGAAGAATTATTAGTCTGGTCCAGCGTAATGCTCATCCAACCAACAAATTATCACGCACCCTTCTCTCCTTTACCGAACTCCCCCTTCTCTCAAATAGGGAATCTTTTTCTCCCCCCGTAGCACAAACTCTCATTGGTTAAGAACAGATGCATACAATTTCAACATTTTTACAGAACTTAAAGGTACACTCGTTACAAAGCTTACATTGGCAAACCTTTAAACAAGCAATTTTGTTTTTAGAAGAAAAAAAAAAGGAAAGAAAAAAAATACTACAAACATAAAACTCACTATTTTGCCAGTGTTTTTTATTTTTTTTTATTTTTTTATTTATAGCCCTGAATTTTCAAAAAGGCTACACAGGTCTTCTGCCTTGGCTGCTCTTCGCTATAATGCGGCTTGTAAAGGTAGCCACAAACACCTGATTCAAGCATCAGACTTCCGAAATTCTCTTCTTCTATATCATATTGAGCACTCTCCTCCGCTATTGTCATTACTTTACATCTGTCTCCACAGCGCCTGTTAGCTTAGCTTCAAACAAGATGGAGGATATTGCTTTCAGTTTCAGAGAGTAAAGTCCCACCCACTGATCTGTAATAGGTCTGTAGCGTGAGCGGGTCCCACCCACTGGGAAAGATGAGGAACTAGTGCTTGTAGTCTCAACAGAAATCCCCCCCTCTTACACTTCCTCCTACAATGACGCAAAATGACGATTTTTGCGTCATTGTAGGAGGAAGTGTAAAAGGTAAATAACGGATTTCTCCCGTCTCAGGGGAAAATGAGAGAGTGTTGCACGACCATTCAATAGTATGACTGGGTTTCTAACAATGCAAAGCTTAATGCAAATGGGTGGAGTGTCCCTTTAAACGAAAACGCAGTAGTGTGGAACGGGGCCTTAGTGACTAAAAATGTATGGTGTGACATGAATGTTATTGTGTATTAAATTAAAAAGGGGTATAATGTGATAATGTCAATTTATCCTGATTCTTTATCATTACTATATAAAAGTATAGCATTTATTATGTGCAAATATGTTACATTTTGCATTATTTTACTTTATCATCACTCACAGACAGACGTTTACTTGTAATCTTTCAATATACTTCAAATTAATTTTGGAATACCTTGTTATAAAAGTACCAAAATGCTTGTAACCTTTGCTGGCACTATTCCCCATCTGTCACATTGATGATTTTATGATTAATAACCAAAAAGCCTTAATTTCTTTCAGAATTCTGAATGTCATACCACATGACATGGTGTCACGCCATATGATGTCACACCACACAACAATCTGTATGCAAAAATCTGTATTAGCTGCATTTAACAAACAACCCAACTTAGTTTGACAAGTGAATCATTGTTTCAGTTACAGCAAAAATCACAAAATTGTTTAAAACAGTGAGTTCTACTCAAAGTAGCAAAATGTTTATAACACATTCATTAATCCACTTACTGTATTCATTTGATGTTGCACTTTTTATTTTAATCTGCTGAATATTAACTACATGAATTTGAATAATCTTTATAGTAAATCATTAATAATTAATACATTAATAAATAAATAAATAAATAAAGGGAAACATGTGAGTGACAAAATGCTGTAGTTTAACATGGATTCAGCTTGAAAATGGGATAGTAGGGATTCACCAAATTGAGTTGGTGTATAGATATTAAATGTGTACATAATATAGTATCAAAATGTGTTAAAAGTACGAAATATTCAATAAACTTAATTATTAGTTATAAAATATGTATCTAAGAGCATTATTTACGTATTTAAATGCAATTCATATCATATAGTGTGACAAAATAATCATATGGTGTGACAAGAAAACCCTGTCACACCTTATGATTTTGTGTCACACCATATGAGGTTTCATGTACTTAGCATGACATTAAGCAATGTGCTTTTATGCTAACATGCTAAAACCATGCTAACTACAATATGACAATATAGTTTTGAAGGTAATTTTGACTGAAAAGTAATTTAATTTGGGCATTTTTGTGTAAAATGAGTCACACCAAAAGACAGCGCAAAAGGGAACTGAAGCAGGAGTGCCGGATAAACTTGATTTTTTTTTTAAACATGAAGAGAGAAAACTCACATTGTAACTTCCAGTGTCCTTCTGAGGTGTTGTTCTTCCTCATAGATATAAACACATTTATATTTGGTCGAAGTCCATAGTAGTTGATTGTGCGTTCTCCACTGTTGCTTAGTTACCTATGATCACGCGCGTGAACTCGACAATCGACTACTGTGGACTTCGACCGAAAACAGGAAGTAAATACAGGTATGTGCGCTGGCTGAATTAACATCACTTTTATTAATATCTTTCACATCTACTGCAGTCAGATTCACCGTGTTCACTCTGAAGGAATCACTCACATGGCTGTGAACTTGTAATGACACATCAAGGATGTTAAGAGGCTAAAAGCAGGTTTAAAACTTGCCCAATTTAAGTCAACAGGGTGCAAATTTTAAAAAGAGAATAACACGGTGTAGGCAACAACGATTTTTGTCGTTGCTCTCTGTACTGACAGCACTCCAAATTTACAAAAAAAATGAGCTCAATGTTAAAATTGACCGGAGTTCTCCTTTAATTAATTATGCCATCCACATCCAGTATCGTGGACTTGCTCTCTCCTGTTTCATACAAACGCAGCAGCTAAAATCAATATATCTTATCCCCATAATTATTTATGTGGTGAAATGCTGTGTAGGCAAATAAGTGGTATGACTGTAAACCGTATCTCTTGAATGTCTGTTTAGTTTGAACTTGCCGCACTGCAACTGCTCTCTCCGAAGCTTTACATTTAAAGACTTATTAAAATATTTCAACTCAGATCAATATTTTGAGTCTAATTATTTACTTATGTGGCAAGTAGCTGTGTAATAAGCGAGATAATGCACATCCAGCCTCTGCTTCACGTCGGGGTCCAAATCACCCTGTCAGGGGTTATTTTGAGAGAACATACTCGGTTACCTAACATAACCTCGGTTCTCTCTAGAAGAGGGAACGAGTATTGCATAAGTTGCTTACGCTACGGGTAAAGTTCATCTTTTCTCGAGATCTGAAGCCAAAAATTATCCTTAATTTTGTATATATTGTCAACGCAGTGCAGCAGCCAGCAGACCATAGCAGGCTGAATCAGCGTGCTCATTGGCTGACCTGCGGCAACTGCAGCAGCCTATCGGTGAGCCCTGCGTGACGTCGCGCCCTCCACGCGTCACAGCCCGCCAGAATGGGTGCGGCTTAGCGTATATAAGGAAGGGCTCAACAAGCTGAACTCTGGTTTTCATTGACTGAAGCGAATAAGCTCGTGGCGCGAGCACGGCAGGTTACGCAATACTCGTTCCCTCTTCTAGAGAGA
Organism: Squalius cephalus; assembly: GCF_949319135.1. NCBI lineage: Eukaryota > Metazoa > Chordata > Actinopteri > Cypriniformes > Leuciscidae > Squalius > Squalius cephalus. Next base: position 25,983,080 of record NC_137132.1, read on the forward strand.
ACCGAGGTTACGTTAGGTAACCGAGTATGTTCTCTTACGAGAGGTTCTCTTGTATTGCGTAAGTTACTTACACTACAGGAACCCCTTGTCAACACCGTGTGAGCCGAGCATCCACTGCATGAGTCCCGGGGAAGCCCGGGGAACACAACATGCGGGAACAGGCGGCCAGCAACGCGGGCCAGCACAGGTAATAAGCACTTCATAGGAATACAGAGCGGCTCTGCTGGTCTATGTATAAACATGTGGAGACGGCGGCCAGCAGCGCGGGCCAGCACAAGTACATAAGCACATCATAGGGGAAAAAAAATAGAGCGGCTCCGCCAGTCTATGTATAGAGAGTTTCACCCTCTTGTGCAGCTGTAAGAGAATAGGCGGCAAGCAACGCGGGCCAGAGCAAGTGCACAAGCATATGACTGGGAAATACAGAGCGGCTCCGCCGGTCTATATATAGAGAGTCTCATCCCTAGTGCAGCTCAACCAGAAGAGCTAGTAGTACATGAAGTAGTCTGTGCATGAAAACTGGGCAGAACATACACATCACTTAGACTGATAAAAGTTTAGCCTGCAAGGCGGGAACTTCCAGGTTATAAAATCTCATGAATGTAGAGGGGGAGGCCCAGCCTGCCGCCATACAAATGTCGTGGATAGAAATCCCGCTGGACCAAGCCCACGATGAAGCCATGCCTCTCGTGGAATGGGCTCTGATGCCCATAGGGCACTGCAGGTGTTTTGATGCATAAGCTGCTGCGATAGTGTCCACTATCCATCTGGATAGGCTATGTTTCAAGGTGGCGAGACCCTTGGTGAGACATGCGGGGCTAACAGATAGAGCGTGTAGATCCCCCACACATTTTACTGAAGACAGGGCTATCAGAAAACGGTCTTGAGCGAGAGGTATTTCAGATCCACGGATTCTAACGGTTCAAAGGGAAATGCTTTCAGGGCCTCTAGGACCAAAGAAAGATCCCAAATAGGAACCGAGGGGGGCCACGGGGGGTTCATCCTCCTGGCTCCTCTAAGGAAACGGATGATGAGCTTGTTCCTTCCTATCGCACGGCTGTGCGTCGACTCTGCGAACGCTGCAATAGCCGCAACGTACACTTTGAGCGTGGAAGGAGACCTGCCCTTGTCCAACAGCTCTTGAAGGAAAGAAAGCACCCACAAAACCCCACATGTGCGTGGATCCAGGCTCTTTGTAGCGCACCATTTGGAGAACACTGACCATTTAGACGCGTAGAGTCTTCTCGTAGAAGGAGCTCTAGACAGCGTGATCGTGTTCACGACCCCTTCTGGCAAAGCAACGGGTATCCGTTGATTATCCACGCATGCAGAGACCAGCGCTCTGGATGAGGATGCCAAATTGATCCACTGGCTTAGGAGAGAAGGTCTTTCCTCACCGGGATCGGCCATGGGGCTACGTGCGACAGCCTCACCAGATAAAGATGAGTTAATAATATTGAGGAGAGGCTCTTCCACTATAGGTAACACTTCTTTCAGTAGTTTAGTTGGTATAGGATCTAATAAACATGTTGTTGTTTTAGATGAAGTGATAAGTTTATTTAACTCTTTTTGTTCAAAAAGAGTTGTAAAGCACTGTAATTGTTCTTGCGGGGTGATAATTGAGGCTGAATTATAAGGCGCGATTGAGGATTGAACGTTTACAATTGTGGTTCTGATGTTTTCTATTTTCTCAGTGAAGAACTTCATGAAATCATTACTACTAAACTGTAACGGAATATTTTGTTCAGGTGACATCTGTTTATTTGTTAGTCTAGCCACGGTGTTAAATAAAAACTTAGGAATCTCAAGAATGGCCTGTGATGGGGTATTATCTGAATCTGAAAATAAGCGTCTTTCAGATCGAGGGTAATAAACCAGTCTCCCGGGCGAATCTGCGCGAGGATCTGTCTGGCTGTGAGCATTTTGAACGGTCTTTTCATAAGAGCTTTGTTCAAATATCTCAGATCTAAATCGGTCTGAGAGCTCCGTCCTTCTTGGGCACGAGGAAGTAACAGCTGTAAAAGCCTGACTCGCTCAGAGAAGGAGGTACAGGTTCTATGGCCCCTTTGCACAGAAGCTTCGCTATTTCTGCCCGAAGTAGGTTTGCTACTTCCCCATTCACTCTCGTCTCGGTTCGTGCTCGAAAGCGCGGGGGACGGCGGGCGAACTGCAACGAATAGCCCTGCTATACTGTGCTCAGCACCCATACTGACACACCTGGAATAGCTTCCCATGCTTCTGCATGTACAGCTAAGGGCAGAATGGCCTCCGGGTTTCGATCGCCGCACTTCGTGGGGTCGAGAACCTGAATCAGAGGCATGGGTGTGAGCGCGCGCTCTCGGTGCTTGAATACGGCAGCTCGCTGACAGCGATGGCTGGTCGTTTTACACACGATGTCCCGGTTGCTTTGGACGGGGAGCGTTTTGTGGGAAAAACCGGGACGCGCGAGCAGCACAGGGGGTAAAGTGTTTGTCAGTAATTGTGAGCGCGCGTAAGCGGGCACAGGACTTACATTCATAACGTGACCGGTAAGAGGTAACTTTGGCCATGTACCAGAGCGGGCAGTGAGTAGGTGTGGGCACAGGTTCGTGGGCACATTTCCTACATTTAACACTCGAGCGGCATTTGGCAGCTTTATGAGAGTGGGCTCTGTGAGAGACACAGGGGTTATCGTGCTTGTGTGTAGGGGTGAACACTGAGACGTGGGCACATTTTCTACACTTAAAACACCAACGGTGTGAGCCGGATACCCAGGCATTACACTCCTTTTGAGATTTCTCTGGGTCGTCGTGAAAACGGCGGTTGCGTGCAGGCGAGCGGGTAGTATTCCCAGCTCGTTGGCTGCCAAATACACTTCTGCAGTAGTCTTTCTTAAGGGGACTGACAAAGCGGATGTGTTGTGTTTATCTAAGAGCAACATCTAAGAGCGTAACATTTAGTACAAGTACTTCAAACGAAATAAACTTATAGCCCGTTTTCTGAGTAACATTGAGAATATCTCTATAGATTGTTGCAACACCGCCGCCACGACCAATCAGACGGGGCTCATGCTTATAGGAGTATCCTGCTGGAGTAGACTCATTTAGACCGAAATAATCATTTGGTTTAAGCCAGGTTTCAGTAAGGCAAAGTACATCGAAGCTTTTATCTGTGACTATTTAATTTACAATAACTGCCTTAGGTGTGAGTGATCTAATGTTTAGAAGACCTAGCTTTAGAAATTGTTTTTGTTTACTAATAGCAACATTTTCTGGTTTAATAACAATTAGATTTTTCCTAGATCCTGCAGTAGGTTTATTATTTGATCTCACTAAATGAGGAATAGACACAGTTTCTATGCAATGTTCAACACTAGTATTTATATCAGTTAAATTGGTGCAGCAGAGACTATAATTTGGACTTTTGGTTACTAGTCAAAAGGTATTTAACATTTTGGAGATGTTATCCGACAGAAGATCCGCTCCGAATCTGCTTGGGTGTAAGCCATCAGCACGGAAAAGCCTAGGACGCTCCCAAAACAGATTCCAATTATTTACAAAGAGCAGTTTCTGCTCATTGCACCATGACATTAACCATTCATTTAGCGCTAATAATCTACTAAACTTTTCATGTCCTAGTCGGTACGTGGGAAGCGGTCCTGACACTATGATCGTTGTTTCAGGCGATGTGCTGCGTACCATATCGATCAGATTCCTGAAGTCTTTCTTCAGAACCTCCGTCTGGCGCAGCCTGATGTCGTTCACTCCCGCGTGCAGGACCACAGTTCCGACGCGCTCGTCACCGTTCAGAATCTCATAATCAACATAAAAACACGAGCAACAGGAAAGCAATGACTGTGCTCCTTACTTTTACCTAACGTAGCGTGTACGTGCCGAACGATGGAATTGCCGATGATCACAGCATCGCGTTCTGTTTCGCGAAGAGGGGAGAAGCGGTTTTGGGTGGATATCTCGAAAACCGGGAGGGTCGGAGAGAGTCTTCTTGGTCTAGACCTGACTCGCGTCTTCCGCTGCGGAACCATCCAGGCTTCGTGGTGGCGTGTTGGAGCCGGAGTGAACGAGACCATGGCTGATCGCGACCTCGGTGCTCGGGACCGATGCTGAGAAACGCACGGAGTAGACGAGGTCAGAGTTAGCGGGTTAGTAACGTTAATAACTGATTTGTGTGCATCGGCGCATGATGTTTCAAGAGCTAAACGCCGGTCTATCAGCTCGGCTTGTCTCACTAAAAGGTCGTGGATCTGTTTCTCAACAGCTTCCAGCTCAGACTGCAGTGCGTGCAGCTCAAATGTGTCTTCACCTGCACCAAAAGGTAGACTACTTACATCTGATATATTCACTATTTTAACAGATGGACAGTAACGTTAAGTTAGCAACGACGCTACCAGTGATGCTATCAATATTAATACTAATTTATGACTGAAGTCTTGGATATAATCCGTCTTTTTAGTGGAACGGGTGTAGAGTAGACGCACGATATATTGGCGAAAAAATGTTTGTTTGTAAGTGAGTGTGGAGAAGACGCGTTCAGCCGTGATCCACAGGAGTAACCTATAAGAGTATCCGATGTTGGATCACTAATAGGCTTGAGACGCGTCTGCTCAACAGTCCGCGTTGTAACTATGAGGTTTGAGGAGCAGTGCTTCTCAGTGAGGAAAGGTAGAAAATGTTCGTTGTAAGTGAGTTTAAAGAGAAAATCAAGAATTATAAATCAAATGGGGCAGGTTGTGAAAAATCCTACAATAAAAGAGATGTGTAAGGGCCAGTCCCTTTTTATGCCACACATTCAAATGTTTGCCATAATAAAAAGCCCAGTGCATTCACATCAGCAACGGTCTGAGAACACACAGACAGAGTGTCTTCATCATTTCTTCACATATATTTTAATATTTTGTCTTTATCTGCTGCCAAGAACATTTGGAGTTGGGGTTGCATCTAAAAATATAAAAATCAATGAATATTAATCTTTCTTAGTACACACATGCACATTTTCTATTATAAAAATAGGATATAGGCTATATTACACATATAGGCTACACATACATATATACATACATAATTTCACATAAATATAGAACGTATTTGTTTAACTTACACATTAACAATCAGCAATCTTTCTCCAACAGTCTTCTCTTGCTTTGGCAGCAGAGACCGTATTGTTTCGAGCTTGAAATACATATTTAAATTCATAGTAATTCTGAATGATTATCTCTTGCTCCTCCGCGGAAAAATATATCGCTCTCGCTCTACCCGCGATTGGTTGTTCAGTGTCGACATCACTCTTTTATGTGCACTCGCGCGTGGAGTAATCATAGCTTAAGGATCAAAGCCTGAGTTGACAGAGAAAGTTGATGAGCTGCATCATGGTACCAATAAAGCCTGATTGCATCGGTTTGGTTTTGTCAAATCAAAACCAATCCTGTAACCCCGAGTTTGTTCAGCTACCTTCATGGTACAGGCCCCTGGACTCTTATTTTGTTTTTCCTTGGGTTCCAATGTTTCCTTCCTGTCTTCCTGTTCCTTTCCCCTTTGTTTTGTTGTAAGCTGGTTTCTATGGTTACTCATTGGTTACTTGTTTGTTTTCACCTGAGTCTTGTTTGGTTCCTCATTTAGCCATGTATTTAAGCCTTCATTTTGGTATTTCTCTTGGTCTTGCACTGTCATTTTATGTTTGTGGAGCTGTGATGTTGATTCATGCCGCCTGGATTGCCTTCTTTGTGTTTTTTTTCTAAATAAACTAAATCTGCTGCAATGGAAATCCTCTGCTCGTCTTCCCTTGCCTGCACCATGATGGTATTATGGTATTTGTATCTAATTTTCATGGGTTTCTCTACTGAAATGTAGGCGATTGTCTTTGCTTTGCAGATTGTTTGAATAAATCCCATGTAGAATTAACTATTTCAATAAAATTATTTTTTTTATATAAAAATTAAAGGCAACATTAAATCAAATATGATTAATGACTACACAGTAAAAATTATTTTCTGATTTAGTTAGGCCTATTTCAGCTTATTTATTGTGTGTGTGTGTGTGTGTGTGTGTGTGTGTGTGTATAAGTGTACTTAAGTATACTTAAGTAATGTTCAAGTATATTTTTAAGTATACTTTATGTAGTAAGTATACTAATGTCAATGTACTACTAGTAAACTGATTAGTGTACTATTTCAATGCTGCTTGTGCTTGGGACTAAATTTACCCACTTTTAGTAAATAAAAGTATATGTTTAAGTGTAACAGTAGTACACTTTAGGTGCACAACTATTTCACAACTACGTTTTTCATTTGTACTAGCTACATCTGTAATACAAGTGAACAGTATACTAGTAGTTTGCTATTTTTATACTAGTAGTACTTTTTTTTAGTTTATGAAAGTACACTTTATGAAACTACACAATTTCTATGTCATTGCTGTCCAGAAGTAATTTTTTAAGTGGATTTACTTAATGTAAAGTTAACGAAAGTTATCATGAGGATTGTAATGTTTAAAGCAGATGTCTTAACAAATGTCAGTCGACCGGGAAGATTTTAAAACGAGCCGTTCATTCATAAATACGCAAGATCGCTATGAAAATACAGACCGGAAGTCAAAAGACAATGAGCGCAGCGCTGAAAAGGGGCGGGGCTACATAAGGTCTATAGAGTCGGCAGTCTTAGGCCTAGTCTACGTCGGACACGGTACTTTTATAACCGGAGTTTTTCCTCCTGCGTTTTAAAAAAAAATCTCATCCACACATGCTCGGTTTAAAATAAATCTCCGTCTACATGAAAACGCAAAAACACGCTATCATGCGCTGTCAAGAGCATACCACACCAGCAGGCTGCGATATAACCCTAATCGTAAAGCCACGTTGGCCAATCAGAAGCCTGAATCAGAAGCAAAAACCCCGGTTTTACTGTCTACACGACAACACTGCAACCGGCGTTTCTGAAAATCCTCACCCTGGCAGGGGTTTTCAAAAATGTTCGGTTTCAGTGTTTCTTCTGCGTTTCCGTGTGGACGAACGGCCGAACCGCGTAAAAAAAGTCACGGTTATAAAAATACCCGTGTCCGTGTGGACAAGGCCTTAATATATCAATACCACGATTAGTTTTTACAGTATGTGAACTTTTTATATCAACATAAAATATACTTCAAAATCACCTACATGAATTATAGCTGCGTATTTATACTGGAGAATGCTTTGACGCGCTAGCACAGCGCATCCCTAAGGGAACGTCTGGCAATTCCACCAAGTGGTTAAAATGTATAATTTATTATAATGTAATTTGATAAATAAAAATAAAAAAACATTTGGTGAACTGCAGAATTACAGGAAGGTATTGGCACAATTTCACCTGTAATAAGTCAGTCTGGTCACTAGGAACCTACCACAAGCTTTGGGACATGAAAAAAAAAAAAAAACCCTTTAGGTGAATTACAGTAGTCCTAATGTTTTTATAAAAAACAAATTGTGTACTGTGCATATAGGGAGCTATTTGCACAATTTCACCTGTTGTAAGTACAGTCTGGTTAATAGGAACTACAACCTTTGAAACATGATAAAAGAAAATAAACTTTTATTACAGAAATTTCCTAAAAAAATAATTGTTTACTGTAATGAAGGGAAGTATTGTAAAAAAAAAACAGCTGTAGTAAGTCAGTCTACTACCAATACAATCAAGTTTGGATTTGGAACATGTCTGTTTTTGAATGTTAAAAGTAATTTTAATTAATACAAATTATACGTTTGAACAACTTGAAAAAATTGGCGGATGTTCCCTTAGGGATCATGCGCTGGTAGCGCGTCAAAGCATTCTAGAGTATAAATATGCAGCTATAATGCACGTGTTGCAGGTGTTTTTTAATTAATAAATGTCGATATACAATGGAAAAGGAAAAGAGAGTGTTTGAGTCTCGCTGCGGCCTGACCAATTTCCAAAAAGTCTTTCACACATCTCCCAGTCCTCTTTTTTCAGGCGGATGGAAATGTCAGTATTGCTGTAAACGATTCTGTTTTGAATGTTCACCTGCAAACATGTTCACCTGCAAACAAACTCCGGTTTTACGGCGACCCAAATAAAACACCAAAAGAGCAATTTTCTGTGTTTTCTCGCTCCGGCTCACGCTGGAAATGTAATAAATGTAGGTTGTGTGCCCACTACAAAGTACGCACCCCTGCACATTAACACTGTCCCCACAGTATCAGCTTTCCCCCCGGCTCACGCTGGAAGTGTAATGAATATCAGAATGGGTGTTGAACAAAATTAAACGAGGCTACTCGCTACAGTTTGCTCGCAGACCCCCACGCTTTCTAGCCGTGGTCGAGACAACAGTGAGAAGCGACGTGGCTCACGTCCTTCGCACCGAAGTGTCGAAACTGTTAGCAAAAGGGGCTGTGGAGCCAGTCCCTTTATCACAAAGCGAGTCGGGCTTTAACAGTCGCTACTTCCTCATTCCAAAGAAAGATGGCAGCTTTAGGGCCATCCTAGATCTCAGACATTGAACAAAGCGCTGATGATGCGCCCGTTCAGGATGCTGACAACCAAACAAATCCTTGCGCAGATTCGCCCAGGGGATTGGTTTTTCTCAGTGGATCTGAAAGATGCTTATTCTCACATTCAGATAATGCCCCATCACAGGCCAATTTTTGAGATTTTTTTAGATCAGTACACGGTCCTGCCGTTCGGCCTATCTCTAGCACCCATACATTTACGAAGTGCATGGATGCAGCTCTCACCCCCATGAGACAACGGGGAGTGTGAGTGTTGAACTACCTCAACATTTGGCTGGTTATAGCCCAATCGAAGGCACAGTTAATAACTCACAGATCCTGGCTCCTCAGCCATCTAGAATGCCTAGGTCTCAGGATCAATACTTCCAAAAGCGCATTGTCTCCCAGCCAGAACTTTTCCTTCCTGGGAACAGTCATAAACTCTATACAAATGAGAGAGCGGCTTACGTCAGAGCACACGCTCACCATTCAACGCCTAGCGGCAACGTTCAGAGCAGGCACTTGAACGCCTCTCAAGAGATTTCATAAGATGTTAGGTCTCATGGCCTCAGCATCATCAGTACTCCAGCTGGGTTTACTGTACATACGTCCTCTTCAGCGCTGGTTAAAATCCTGTGTAACAGGCCACTTACGCATCAAAGTGAACCACGGCTGTATCAGAGCTCTGGCTCCTTGGAAAGCAGCCAGCTGGTACCAAACCGGCGTGAGTATGGGCGTGATTTCAAAGAGGAAAGTTATCTCGACAGACACCTCCAGCCTAGGTTGGGGGGCCCTTTTCGAGGACATCTCCGGCTTATGGTCGAGCCTGGAGAGACGCCTACATATAAACTCTCCAGAGATGAAAGCGGTCGCTCTATCACTGCAAGCTTTTCTCCTATATCTAAAAGGCCACGAACGTCTTGGTCTGAATGGACAACATGTCAGAGGTGTCCTATATAAATCGCCAGGGTGGACTCAGGTCGAGAAACCTGCACACCATGGCCAAAAACCTTATAATATGGGCTCAGCACAACCTACACTCGCTGAGAGCGGCGCATGTGCCAAGCATTCTGAGCCAGGGTGTGGATATGCTATCCCACCAGGGTGTGGATATGCAGTGGATATCGCCAGGGTGTGGATATGCAGAGACAAAGTTCCCCCAAGGGGAATGGTCGCTTCACCCGCGAACGGATATGGAGCATCTTCGGCGAGGCAGAGGTCGACCTCTTTGCCTCAGAAGACAATGCTCGTTGCCAGACATTTTTCTCCAAAGACAGGGGTGTGCTAGCCCACGATTGGCCGAGCCGCCCGCTGTATGCATTCCCTTCGGTCACGATGCTTCCTCAGGTCATTGAACGGATTAGGGAGTGCAAGTGTGTAGTGCTCTTGATAGCTCCTCTCTGGAAGAACCAGCTACGGTTCTCTGAGTTGACTCAGCTGCTGGAAACAGCCCCATGGCCGATTTCGCTAAGGAGAGACATCCTCACACAGGCGAACGGAATGATCTGGCATCCCCGTCCTTGTATGGCCCCTCAACGGGTATCCAGGGACCTCCCAGAAAGGGTGCTGAAAACCATCACTGAAGCAAGATCCCCCTCGACCAGGCGTCTTTACGCTCTAAAATGGTCAGTGTTCTCCGGCTGGTGTACTGCACGAAGCCTGGACCCCTACTCATGCGGAGTGCCTAAGGTGCTTTCCTTTTTACAAGAGCTTTTGGACGTGGGGCACACCCCCTCCACGCTCAAAGTATATGTAGTGGCCATAGCAGCATTTCACGCTCATGTGGCCGGGCAATCACCAGGTCATGCACTTCCTCAAAGGGGCCAGAAGGCTAAACCCCCCCTGACCCCCCTCTGTGCCTGTCTGGGGCCTCTCCATGGTCCTGGAGGCCATGAAGGGAGCCCCATTTGAGCCACTTCAGTCCACTGACCTGAAGCCTCTTTCACTCAAAACTGCTCTCTTGCTAGCACTGGCATCAGTCAAGCGAGTAGGTGATTTGCAAGCGCTTTCAGTAAGCGCTTCCTGCCTTGAATTCAGGCCCAACGTCTCCAGAGTCATCCTTAAGCCGAAGCAGGGGTATGTTCCTAAAATGCTCTCCACTCCATTCAGAGCGCAGGTCATTTCGCTATCAGCTCTTCCCTTGCCAGAGGACGAAAGAGACGTGAATCTACTCTTCCCTGTCTACTCTGCCTTTGAGTCTATTTAGAGCATTCTGCCCCGTTCAGGCAGTCATAACAGCTCTTCGTATGCTTAGGCGGCCGCACCAAAGGGCTTGCGGTCACAAAGCAAAGATTATCACGCTGGATAGTGGAAGCTATCTCGCTGGCTTATGAGTCTAAGGGCCTCCTTTGTCCCATAGGCGTCAGAGCTCATTCCACGAGGGGCATGGCCTTGTCATGGACATGGTTGAGTGGAATACCAATTGAAGATATCTGTGCGGCGGCCGGCTGGGCCTCGTCGTCCACATTTATGAGATTTCATAACCTGGAAGTTCCCGCTTTACAAGCAAAGGTTCTTTCAATATAATGAGTTTAAGCACAATTCACCATAACTATAAGGCCCAATATATATCTGGTCCTGGTTCAACCCGAACTACGGTTCTTTATACATTATAAATAAGGGGCTTGGCCCTTTTTAAGGCCCATTCCTTGGTTCCCTATATGAGGCTCGTCACCGGTCGAAGTTTTAAGCAAGCACTGCGTTTTGAAAGGGGTTCCCATTGCGTAAGCTACTTACACAATACGAGAGACCTCTCGAAAGGGAACGTCTCGGTTACTAACGTAAGCTCGGTTCCCTGAGAGAAGGGAATGAGTATTGTGTAACCCGCAGTGGTACTGTGCTTAGACCAGAGGATCGCTTCAGTTGATTTAAGCCTAATTCTATGGCAAAAATGGGGACTTATATAGCTATAAGCCACGCCCAATCCGACGGGCTCTGACGCGCCTGGGCGCGAAGCGACCTGATTGGTTCGCGCGCATGAGCCGCCTCACCATAGGTTCGTGCAGTTGCTGCAGCACAGCCAATGACTGCGCTAGATGCTCAGCTAGTTGTCTGCTGTGCAGCTGCACTGCGTTTTAAAAATTTGCCTTCAATATTCTCGAGAAAATGAGTTTTTCCCAAAGCGTAAGCTACTTACTACTTGCACAATACTCGTTCCCTTTTCTCAGGGAACCGAGGTTACTTTAATAACCGAGATGATTTCTGTTGAAGCATATTTCTCTACACCATCCCACCATCACTCTTAAAGTGAAGTAAATAACTTATCTTCAGTTGGTGATTTTCAACTATAACAAAACTTGCAAAAAGGATTTTTTGGGCCTGAAGCCATAAAGAAAATGGATAAGAATCTACACTCTAAAAATGGCTGGGTTAAAAACAACCCAATTGGCAACCCAGCGCTGGGTAAATATTGGACAGAACACATGCTGGGTTAAATTAACCCAGTGACATTTTAACCCAGCAGGCTGGGTTGTTGAGAAACCCAAGATGTAGTCATTTTTTACCATTAATGGATTTGCTATTCTGGGTTGTTTTTGCTGGGTTATTCTTATAATTTCACCAGTGCTTTACTGTAAAACTATGAATTAAGAAATAATGAAGAACATGTTCAGAGTCAGACTCGGGGCTCTGGAAGTCCGTTTGGCAATACGATGTACATCTGAAATGGATAGAATGGGTAGCTCCTGTAAACACCGGCTATAAAAGGTCGCCATTCCTACGCTGTGTTTACCTCAGTAGCTGACGACCGGAAGTAGTTATACCCGTTTTGTAGAACCCGGAAGCATGTTCCGCATAACCCCTATTGCAGGCGTTTTACATAAGAGGCATTGATATTACTCAATTGTTTTGTTTTGAGTGACTCGATTCACTTTATTCAATTCGCTTGTCAGTGACAGAAACGACTCTTTCCTCTGTTTTCACAGATATATTCACATATTTCATGGTTCCGTGTGATAGAGAATCATTAACTGTATTAATCTGTCGTCTCACCTTAAAGTGACTAAGCGAGTCAATATCTGATTCTGAGGTAACAGTTTGTCGCACAAGTTGCATCACCAATTTTAGTCTGTATAAGTTTAAGAATTATTGCTGCGAAGTTATAATTGAGCTAATTCAAACTAATTATTAATAAAAATAAATAAATAAAACATTATATAAACTTACCTTAAAACAGTTGGACCCAGCTGCCCCTTTGTCCTCTCAAAATGACAGCTTGGGAACGAATTTAAACATCTCCAAGGCGGGAAGCTCGTGAAACAACCCAGCTGACCAGAAACAACCCAGCGTTGCAACCCAGCGTTGCAACCCAGCAGGTTTAACCCAAAAACTGAAAAATTAAAACTACCCAAAGGTGTTTAAAATGTGATTAAATAACCCAACAAAATTACCCAACAGACTTGACCCAGCATTCTGGGTTAAAAAACAACCCAGCATTTTTTAGAGTGTGTGCATTATGCATATTTGTTGCCTATTGAGAGCATATGGGTGTGAGGAGAAAATATTATCATTCTCTGTATTTGGATGAAAATTGTAGAGATAAAATCCAAAATGATTTTTCACATGTGTCCTTAACTACAGTGCATATCACAGGGATTTTTGTTTATTGTTGATCAAAACAGATGGTATCTTTCTTTCTTTCTTGTTTATTTTTATCTGTCTTTTATAGGCCTACATAGACATATGAGACCAGGGTTGGCGGGCCCAGAGACTGCATAGGGCACATTTTACCCACACTTCCTTTGGCTTTGAATTGCCAAATGGTTTCATACAGACAACTTAAATGTTTTCAATCTTTGCGGTCTCACCACTGGCTTTCAACATTGTCATCGCAACTGATCTGACTGACCTGCCCTTTACTGAAAAGTAACATCAGTTCCTTTTTTTAAAAAAAACACTGGCTGGCACACATCTGTCGTTCTTTTTAACTGTATAGGCATTCTGTAAGATTATTAAAAATAAGCTTTTCTTAGTTGTTTTTAACTTTTCAAAGATGTGTTACAACCTACCCCTCCACTGTCAGACAGTGTTTAGCTAACCGTATTAGCATTATGGTTTAAAATTATCAGGATAAAATGCAATTGCCTGAGAAACTACAATTTAATCTTATGTAAGTTATATGATTTTATCTGCAAAAGTATAATTACTAAACAAAATATAGTTTTAGTAAAAAAAAATGCATTCTTACCAAAAATTCTTTTTTTTTTTTTTTGTTTATAAAATCTGCATGTATACCTATTTACAGCCTTGACAACCATTCATATGGGATCTGGGAGGAAGTGGGCGAATAATGAAATGATCATTGGACTCCTAGCTTGTCCCTGATTGGTGGAATTGGTGGTGTTACAACTCACCCCATGTTACAACCATACCCGGTCTACCCTAAGCATAGACGGATACCTGCATCTCGCATCTTTTGCAGCATCTCGCAAATATCATGTAACAAAAATATGTTCTAAAAACATTTTGCCAATGTTCTCGTTAAGTTATGAAAACGTTATTTCTGAATGTCATGTTCAAAACGTCCAGTTTTTCCTTGGTTGTACAATCGTTAAAGGAACATTCTATTTTATCATTTTGCAAACATTGTGGGGAATATTATTGCAAACATTGTGGGGAATATTATCTTTGAATGTTCTCTAGACATTCTGAAACATGTAGTAACATTTAGAAAAAAAATACACAATGGTATTTCTAACAGAGAAACCGTGTTGCAAGTCAAATACCACAAAATGTTTAATTTGCATGTTTTTGCTCCAGCAGAACCAACTATCACTGCATTGTTTTTTCCTTGTTTCTTTTTTTTATAAGGTGCACCAGTTTTGGATATGATAATCTGATCACTGTCACAATGACACAGGTGAAAGAGGGTTTGTCGAGCATCCAGATCTTTGTTATCTTAAAAGTGTATAGTTGATAAACATAGTTCTCTTACGAGAGGTTCTCTCGTATTGCGTAAGTATAGCTTACGCTACGGGTAAAGTCATCTTTTCTCAAGATATGAAGCCAAAAAATTATCCTTAATTTTAAATCTTGTCAACGCAGTGCAGCAGCAAGCAGACCTAGAGCAGGCGTATTCACGTGCTCATTGGCTGCCCTGCGGCAACTGCAGCAGCCTATCGCTGAGCCCTTGGCGTGACGTCACGGCCAATGAGCGCGCTGGGCGCGCTCACGCGTCACGGCCCGTCAGAAGGGGCGTGGTTTAGCGTACAAAAGAAGGCTCAGAGGCTGCTTTTCTCTGATTTTTGTCTCTTCAGCGAAGCTCTCTGCATCGCTGGACTCTGAGGAAGCCGCCGTTGAAACAAGCGACCAGCAAGCCGAGGATATCAGCCTGAGGAAGCCGGCCGTCTTCGCCGCCTTCAGCCTTCCCTGCCTGCTCCGCTATCCGGCGAATTATATCCTTTTCTGCTCTGTGTTGTGTGTGTTTGTGTGTTCGCCTACCGCGACACACTGCATCTAGGAGCGCGAGGCGTTTGTTGCAAAACGCCTCGCAATTCCTGTGGCTCGTCCAGAGCCCCGCTCAGCAACAGTGAACGCCTGTGATCTGCGCTCTCTGCCTGGGTCGTGACCGCGCAGCCCTCGCCCTTACTTCGGGCGGCTGCGAACTCTGCGAAGAACTGTCGATGTCGACCCTGCGGGCTCGACTCGCCACGTTCGACGCTTCCGCTGTCTCTCCGTTCGCGGATGCAGCAGCTGAGCGCTCGCCGGAGCCCCTCCCGCGAGCCTCGCTATCTCCTTCTCCCCCCCACCTCCCGACGCGCAGCGGCCGGCTTCGCCCGCACTGCCGTCGCCTCAGGGGATGAAGCAGACAGCGCTGCGATCTTAGACAGCTGCTTACTCCCCTCTGTCAAGCCGCGCAAACGGCGCCGCTCACAAGGGATGTCAGAAACGGACGGTCTCGGGCTTTAGCTTCCTTTACGTTACAAGAAAGCTATCCCCCCCCCCCCCCCCCCCGGATGACGCACGCCCCTTCCTGCGCTCTCCCCCTCTGTTCGAGCCGCGCAAACGCGACGCTCACAAGGGATGTCAGAAGTAGACGGTCACGGGCTGGCTTCCTTTACGTTATAAGAAAGCTACCCCGCGTCTCGGTCGCGCGCGTCACTCACCGGCCACCTCCGTTTCTCACACATTTCTCAGTCCCCTCCTAAGCTCAGGCGACTAGAAATATCTATATTGCAGTAAACGAGCCTGTCTTTATACACGCACGCCTGCAAACAAACGATGTCACAGCACATGATGACATCTTCCCGCTCTCTCTCCCTTTGTTCGAGCCGCGCAACTGCGCCGTTCTCAAGAGATATCAGAGCGGACGTTACGAGCACCGGCGAAAAGAGGAAGAGTGAGTGTTTTCGTCCCGCCTAGGCCGGACTACCTCCAATCCTCGCATATTTCTCAGTCCCCTCTAAGTTCAGGCGGCTGGAAATACTAATACTGCAGTAAACGAGCCTGTTTTAATACACGCGCGCCTGCAAACAGACGCCGAAGCGAAACATGATGCTCAGTCCCTGTGGCTCAGTGGCAGAACATTAGGCTCCTGCGTGGGAGACCCGTGTTCGAATCCGGCTCTGGCGGCAGATAAATAATTTTTTCTGCTGGCTTCTCCGAGCTCGCGGCCAGCTGTCTTACATACAGAAAGCGAACCCGCATCTCGCACCCTCCCGCTCACAGGATGGTGCTTGAGTATTTATGAGCGTCTAAACATATGAGCCATCAACGCATTTTGCTCTATCAGTTTCCTATAACGCCTATGGTGTTATAAGTGTAGAAAATGTGCCCACTCCCACGTGCTCACTGCTACACGCAAACACGGTCTCCCCGGTAACGCTCACAGAGCGCACTCTCTTAAAGCGGACTCACGCCGCTTGAGTACTAAGTGTAGTAAATGTGCCCACAACTCTGTGCTCACACCTACCCGCTGCTCGCTCTGCCACTCAGTTACCCCGGGTTGCAGATCCTCTAAAGCTCTCAAAGATCCTCCCGCGGCTCGATCTTGCATCCCCATCCAGAGCGCTGGTCTCTGCATGCGTGGATTATCAACGGTTACCCGTTGACTTGCCAACAGGGGTTGTGAACACGATCACACAGTCTAGAGCTCCCTCTACGAGACGGCTCTACACTTCAAAATGGTCTGTGTTTAGCAAATGGTGCACCGCCAAAGGGCTGGATCCACTAACATGTGGGGTAGCGCAGGTGCTGTGCTTCCTCCAAGAGCTGTTGGACATGGGCATGTCTCCCTCCACGCTCAAAGTATATGTTGCGGCCATCTCAGCTTTTGCCGACTCGGCGCTGGGCCGCGCATTAGGGAGGAACGAGTTCATCATCCGCTTCCTTAGGGGAGCTAGGAGATTGAACCCACCGCGACCCCCTTCGGTTCCTATTTGGGATCTTTCCCTGGTCTTAGAAGCCATGAAAGCGCATCCCTTTGAACCCATGGAAACAGTGGATATGAAATGCCTCACACTCAAGACCGTTTTTCTGATAGCTCTGTCTTCAGTTAAACGTGTGGGTGACCTTCACGCGTTATCAGTTAACGCTGCATGCCTCGAGTTCGGACCTAATGACTCTAAGTCATTCTCAAACCGAGGCACGGTTATGTCCCCAAAAGTTTGGGCACACCGTTCAGAGCGCAGGTCATTTCTCTCTCGGCTTTGCCGGCATCCGGCAGCGAGATCGATGGTAAACTCCTTTGCCCTGTCAGAGCGCTTAGGAATTATACTGCACGCTCCGCCGCTGTCAGGCGCTCGGAGCAGCTTTTCGTTTCGTTTGGTGGGCGCACCAAGGGTCTCGCCGCCTCGAAACACAGCCTGTCCAGATGGATAGTGGACGCTATTGCAGCTGCTTATGCGTCTAAAAACCTGCAATGCCCATTGGGCATCAGAGCCCACTCCACCAGAGGCATGGCCTCTTCGTGGGCTTGGTCTAGCGGAATTTCCATTCATGACATTTGTACAGCGGCAGGCTGGGCCTCCCCCTCTACATTTGTTAGATTCTACAATCTGGAAGTTCCCGCCCTGCAGGCTAAACTTTTATCAGTCTAAGTCTCGCGTAGCCAGCCCACTTCTGTGCGCAGGCTACTGCTGTGTGATTTAGCTCTCCTGGTTGAGCTCACTTACAAGGGGTTTGTCAGTCAGACCGGCCGCGCTGCTCTGAGTGCCCTTATGTGTGCTTCTGTACTGCGCTAGCCATTCTATTGGCCGCCCGGCTCCCTGTTATCATGTTCCCCGGGCTTTCCCTGGGACTCATTCAGTGGATGCTGGGCGCGCACGGCGTTGACAAGGGAGTTCCCGTAGCGTAAGCTATACTTACGCAATACGAGAGAACCTCTCGTAAGAGAACGTACTCGGTTACCTAACGTAACCTCTGTTCTCTCTAGAGAGGGAACGAGTATTGCGTAACCCGCCGTGCTCGCGCCACGAGCTCACTCGCTTCAGCGACAAAAAACAGAGAAAAGCAGCCTCTGAGCCTTCTTTTGTACGCTAAACCACGCCCCTTCTGACGGGCCGTGACGCGTGAGCGCGCCCAGCGCGCTCATTGGGCGTGATGTCACGCCAAGGGCTCAGCGATAGGCTGCTGCAGTTGCCGCAGGGCAGCCAATGAGCACGCGAATACGCCTGCTCTAGGTCTGCTTGCTGCTGCACTGCGTTGACAAGATTTAAAATTAAGGATAATTTTTTGGCTTCATATCTCGAGAAAAGATGACTTTACCCGTAGCGTAAGCTATACTTACGCAATACTCGTTCCCTCTCTAGAGAGAACAGAGGTTACGTTAGGTAACCGAGTACGATTTCTGCTGAAGCATATTTCTCAACACCATCCCACCATCAATATTTAAGAGAAGTAAAGGGGAACTTATCATCAGTTGTTGATTTTCAACTATAACAGAACTTGCAAAGAGGTTTATATGGGCCTGAAGCCATAAAGAAAATGGGTAAGAATCTATAAACATTATATGCATATTTGTTGCCTGTTGAGAGCATATGGGTGTGTTGAGAGCATATGGGTGTGAGAATGATAATATTCTCTCCTCACACCCATATGCTCTCAACAGGCAACAAATATGGGTGTGAATGATAATATTCTCTCCTCACACCCATATTTGTTGCCTGTTGAGAGCATATGGGTGTGAGGAGAGAATATTATCATTCTCTGTATTTGGATGAAAATTGTAGAGAGATTAGAGAGATTTCCAAAAGGATTTTTCACATGTGTCGTTAACTGCAGGCCATGTCCAAGCTGGGTTTAAACTTTTTATTTTTGTTAATTGATGGTTTATTTATTTAGTACTTTTAAATCGTCTTTTATAGGCATATTTAGACATATATTTTGTCTTAGACCCAGACTTTCGACCTCTAATATGAAAATTTGAAAACCCATTATAATAATTACATTGTTTAAATACACACACACACACACACACAAGATTACAGAATTACAGATTCTGTGATTAAAAATTACAGAATTATCCTTGCAATCCTGTTATCTGTTGGACATTGCAGAATAGTAAAAACTTAAAAATAGAAAATTACTATAAGAGTGTTAAAGTATAGGCTTCGTATGGCATCCTGGGGTAGAAAATGTGTTGCATGTTAAAAGTGGCATAAAAACACATTCAGAGTCCAGAAACCAAAACTCACTGTATTTTCTTCTCTTGTTTTCGTGTAGCAACCACTACTTTTGGATTTCAAAATGTGACCAGATTCAATACGGACAATTCTACAGTGCAGACAGAGATCTTCTCAGGCATTACCATCTTTATCATATGCATTTACTTTGTCATACCTGCTGTAGGTCTCATTGGAAACGGGCTTGTCATATTTGTGACTGGTTACAAAATGAAGACGACAGTCAACTCCATTTGGTTCCTCAACTTGGCCATTGCAGACTTCATCTGCTGCTTAACTCTAATCATAAACACCATTTTAGGCGCACGCAATATTAAGGATTTTGGTTCCTTCAAGTGCATGTTTCTCGACTTTATGATTTACCAAAACTCATTTGCTAGCATTTTGCTGCTGATGACTATTAGTCTGGACCGATGCCTGTGCACATGGATGGTTGTGTGGTCTCGAAATAATCGAACCCTATTAAAAGCCAGAATCATCTGCGTGATTGTGTGGGTTTTATCCATTGGCTGCTGCATCCCTGTAGTTATCAATCCCTCAACAGCGGAGAGTAAAGTAAACTATAAATATCATATCAAGTCTCTGGTCACATACATGTTCATAGTGGGCTTTCTCATCCCTTTCCTGATCATTGCATCTTCGTATATAGCTATTGGCGTGCGAGTCAAACGTCTCAGAATGGAAAACCAGCTCAGGTCTTATCGGGTCATTATAGCTGCGGTCCTGGCCTTTTTCATATGCTGGCTTCCTTATCATGTCTACAATTTTTATTGCAAAAGTGCAGAAGAGAATCAGTGCAGTAAGTCTTCTAAAGCTCTAGATCCTGTATCAAGTATAGTTGACTTCCTGGCTTTTCTAAACAGCTGTCTGAACCCCATTCTCTATGTGTTCATGTGTGATGAGTATAAGAAGAAGCTGAAACAGTCTCTACTGCTGGTGCTGGAGACGGCGTTTGCTGAAAATCATCTGGACTTCAAAGTCTTAAAGAAAACAAAAGATACCATCATCTCTATCTCTGCCAGCTGCCAGGATAACAAAACAAGCGTTTAAGATTATATATACATTTACAACTTCACTTGTCTGCTTTGATGGCCATCCTTTTATGGCATGTCCACATGAGGTTCACAGCCATAAACTGCATTATACACATGAAGATGTTGAATCAATGACTCAATTTGCTGTATGGGAAAACAAAAAAAAGTTTATTAAATGGACTAATCTGGCTAAATCTTGTTGTCTATTTTAATATGACGTGAATCTCATTTTATCTGCATTTCATGGGATGCATAGGTAATTTTTCCAATGGTGGGCCATACAATGTAGTTTAACTTCGTTACTTTTCAAGTGGGTTATCTGTAGCCTACTTTATCAAAGTATCTTATTGTGGGAAAATTTTATTTTCACTTCAATATACATCTCAGTAGCGTAGCCACAAGGGGTCACGGGGTTGTGTTCTGATCAATTAAAATAAAAAATGATGGAATGTTGATTTGCTAGCCTAATTGATAGATCAACAGACCAATGCTGCGCAATAAAATGTTACGGCTGTTTTCAAACTTATTGGTCTGATTATGTCATGTGTTGTGCTAAGAACTAAATTAGACAAACACTGTTGCCAGTAAGTTACTGTAATTAAGATTTACAGTACAATTACCGTATTTCAGTTTTACAGTAACTACATGGTACTGTAATTGTTTAACACAGTGCATTACTGTAAAAACCAAGCTAATCAGTACACTACTGTAATAGTTTTTATTTGTACTAAATATAAATTAGATTTCATAATTTTCATATAGAATTAATTTTATTTTTATCCTAGTAATACTGACATACAAATCAATTAGACAAATGTATTATAAAATACCATTTTTGTTATTTAAAACATTTCATATACATCACAAAATAAACAGTCTGCCAATGCTGGAAATGATGTGTTCAATTTTTACACATTAATGGGTGTGTTTAGGGACAACGTTTTTTTGTGTTAATTTTAACTCATTCATTGTGTTAATGATTTTAACAAAGTAAATATGTCAGAAAGGATAGCACAAAGATGTGTAAACGTGTTAAATTGACACATTTTGTGCTGTCCTTCACTGCACACATTGTTAAAAAACATACATAAAATCCTAAACAAAATGTTAGCATTTGACTAACTGAATGTGGAGTCATTGGTTGTTTAGCTTATACAATTATTATAATGAAATATTAACCATTACATTCATAAAACTGCAGAATATAAATACATTTTTAAGCAGTAAAAAAGGAAATGTTCAACACTGGACAAAACAGTTCTTTTCACAATACATGACACATAACCCCACCTTCAAAATAATTTCACTTATTTCCAAAAATGTGTTGGATTCATGTACACTGGTGGCCAAAAGAAGTATTTTAGTGTCTTAATGTTTTGATGCTCAAGAAACATTTCTTATTATTATCAATGTCTGACTGTCTACTCCTCCATCTTTTCCACAGCATAGGAGTAAAAGTCATCATCAAAATAATCTTTAAGCTGCGCTTCATTTCAGCATATGTTGGACACACCATTTTTCCATTTGTGAGGTATGGCGATGATGGAAGGATGTCAGGCCATTTCTCCGGGATCATCTTTGAAAGACAAGAAAAAAACAGTTCTCTTAAGAGAGGTTCTCTCGTATTGCGTAAGTTGCTTACGCATCGGGAAAGTCTTCTTTCTTCGAGATCTGAAGCCAAAAATTATCCTTAATTTTCGCGCCCTCCACACCCCTCTAACCGTCAAGATGGGTGTGGCCAGTGTGTATATTAGGAGGGCTCACAGGCTGAAATATCTGATTTTCTAGTCTTCAGCGAAGCTCTACGCATCGCTGGATCTTGAGAGCCGCCGCCGTTGAAACCAGCGACCAGCAAACCTAGGACAGCGCCTGAGGAAGCCGGTCGCCTTCGCCGCCTTCAGCCGTCCGTGCCTGTTACGCTATCCAGCGACATATCCTTTTATTACTGCTGTGTGTGTTCGCCCTGCGACACACACTTTCTCTCACTGTTCTAAAAGAGCACGAGGCGTTTTTGTCAAAATACCTTGTTTTTCCTGCGGCTCGTGCCGCGCCCTGCTCAGCAACGGAGACCGCCACCTCTTCTGCGCTCTCTGCCTGGGCCGCGAGCATGCCGCCACCGCACTCTCTACGGGCGGCTGCCCCGAGTGCGAAGAACTTTCAACGTCGACCCTGCGGGCTCGACTTGAAGTTTTCGACCATGCTGTCGCTCCGCCTGTCCCTGCCGGGCCGCGCAAGAAGAAGCGCCGCTCGCAGAGACCACCGGAGACTGATGTGACTGAGGAGCTCGCCGGAACCTCTCCCTCGAGCTTCTCTCTCGCCCTCTACGCCCCCCCTCTCGCCCGCGCTGCCGCCGCGTCAGGGGATGAGGCGAATGAGATGGACACCCTCCCTCTGTTCGAGCCGCGCTACTGCGCCGCTCACAAGGGATGGCAGAAACGGACGGACTTAGAGCGAGCTTCCTCTCCCTCTGTTCGAGCCGCGCAAACTGCGCCGCTCACAAGAGATGGGAGAAGCGGACGGTCTTGGAGCTCTCTTTACGTTACAAGAAAGCTACTCCGTCCTCGCGCGTCACTCACCGGCGAAAGGAGAACAGAGTGTTTTCGTCCCGCCGTGGCCGGACCTACCTCCATTTCTCACACATTTCTCAGTCCCCTCTTAAGCTCAGGCGACTGGAATTGTTCATATAGCAGTAGCCTATACGAGCCTGTTATAAAAACACGCATGCCTGCAAGCAAACGCCGTCACAAGACATGATGGCGCTCTCTTATATATGCTCGCTCTAACCGACAGGTAACGTATTCTCCCCTGTGGCTCAGTGGTGGAATCTTAGGCTTTCGCGCCAGAGACCCGAGTTTGATCCCGGCTTGCGGCAGATAAAAATTTATGCTGTTCGCTTCTCCGAGCTCGCGGTCAGCTTTTCTTACATACAGAAAGTGAACCCGCCTCTCGCACCACTCCTACTCATGGTGCTCGATTATTTATGAGCGTCTATACACGAGGGAAGAAAAGACGGTTAAGTCCCGCTGCGGCTGGACCACCGTCAAAGCTTAACGCTCTGTCAGTCCCCGTTGCCACGGCTACTGCAGATGTTTACTTCGCAGCCAACGACCCGGTATATCTACCCAGCAAACACAGAACGTTGGCACAACGTAGCCAACCTTCTAACAACGTTTTAACAACATGGCCAAAAGGTTGCTATAACTACGTTGTGTAGTGAAGGTTGTTACAGCATTGTCACAATGTTGACATTAAACCACCGTTCAGGGCCATTGCTTAAGGTTGTGCCAACGGTGTCTTGACAACCACTGGACTACATATGTACTCGTCACTGCCCTGAAGCGCGAAAATCAGCCTTTTAAATTCCAACCACCTGTTGTTGGGCTCATTGTGTTCTTATTCATCATCGAGCAAGGATATGTGAGTATTGCGTTTAGCCGACCTCAGCTATCAAACACAACCAACTTTAATTTCTAATGTGATTAATGTAGCATCGCTCGCACTGTTTAGTTTTTCGTTTGATTTTTCCGCTATTTAGTCTCATTCGTTTCTTTGCTCCTCTGGATTTGTGGATGTTTCCCCGGTGACACCTGCTTTCGACTACTGTCCGCCATACAGACCTGGTTTTGTCCATTAAATGTTCTGATCTGCCTTTGCTTGTTATGTTTTATTTATTATACTTAAAATAAATTTGTATATTCGTTTATTTATTTATTTATAAATTTTTTTCACAAATGTATGACTTTTGGAAGTGCAATTTGATTATATGCAGTTTTAATAAAGTTGAATTAACGAAACCTTCTGTCATTTTTACTCTTCAGAGTGTAGGCTACACTTGCAGGTGTTGATAGCCCCATTAAATAATAATATAAACAATAAACGATAAAAAGTATATAAATATCTAACAAATTGCACCATATAAAAATATTGTCAGAACGTCGTCTCTCAGTTGCTGAATGTCGCGCAACATTGCTACAGCCCTGTCACGTCTTACAATTCTACGTTGTTACAATGTTGCGAGCACGTATACAGCGACGTTGCCATAGCAGAAATGCAACATCCCAGAGACGTTGCCACAACGTAAATGTGTTTGCTGGGTACCCGCTCGCCTGTGCGCAACCACCGTTCTCACGGCGACCCAGAGAAATCTCATATGAGCATAATGTCTGGTTGCACGGCTCACGCCGTATGTGTTTCAAATGCAGTGAATGTGCCCACGTTTCTGTGTTCACCCCTGCACACAAGCACTATAAATCCTGTGTCTCTCACAGAGCCCACTCTCATAAAGCAGGCAGAAGCCGCTCGAGTGTTAAAAGTAGGTCACGTGTCCACCTCACCGTGCCCACACCTACTCACTGCCCGCTCTGTCACACGGCCTCTCACGACCGGTCATGTTTTAAATGTAAGTCCTGTGCCCGCCCTCGAGCGCTCAAACATACTAACGAACATTTCGCCCCCGACGCCACCCTCGTGCGTCACGCCTCACACTATATGTTCCCCGTCCAAGCCACCGGGACACTGTGTAAAACGGCCAGCTATCGCTGCGTGCGATCCGCCGTATCTAAGCACCAAGAGCGCGCGCGCTGTGCCTGCCCCTCCGTTTAAACGATGCGCAGCGATCAGAGCCCGGAGGCCATTCTGCCCCTGGCTGCACACGCAAAAGCGTGGGAAGCTATTCCAGGTGCATCAGAATGGGTGCTAAGCACAGTAAAACAGGGCTATACTCTGCAGTTCACTCGCCGCCCCCCACGCTTTCAGGCGCGTACCGAGACGAGAGTGAATGGAGAAGAAGCACATCTACTTCGAGCAGAAATAGCGACACTTCTGTGCAAAAGGGGCTATAGAACCGGTTTTCCCCTTCTATGAGCGAGTCGGGCTTTTACAGCCGTTATTTCCTCGTTCCCAAGAAGGACGGAGCTCTCAGACTGATTTTGGATCTGAGATATTTGAACAAGGCTCTTATGAGAAGACCGTTCAAAATGCTCACAACCAGGCAGATCCTCGCGCAAATTCGCCGAGGGACTGGTTTATCTCTCTCGATCTAAAAGACGCGTACTTTCAGATCCAGATAATACCCCGTCACAGGCCATTCTTGATATTCGCCTTCGACGGTCAGGTATATCAATACACCGTCCTGCCGTTCGGCCTGTCTTTAGCACCCCGTACATTCACAAAGTGCATGGACACGGCTCTCGCTCCCCTGAGAGGTCGGGGAATGCGAATTTTGAACTATTTGGACGATTGGCTGATTCTAGCACAGTCAGAGGCCGAGCTCATCGCCCACAGAACAGTGCTTCTCAGCCACCTGGAAAGCCTGGGGCTCACGGTCAACTGGACCAAGAGCTCGTTAGTGCCCAGTCAATCAACCTCTTTTCTGGGTTTGGATCTGGACACTGTGGCAATGACGGCCCGCCTGTCGACACGGCGCGCGCGCTGCATTCGACGCCTGGCCGCGTCCTTCCAGCCGGGCAGCACCGCACCTCTCAAAACATTTCAGAGGATGCTGGGTTGTATGGCTTCAGCTGCAGCAGTGCTTCAGCTGGGTCTATTGCGTATGCGCCCGCTACAACGCTGGTTGAGCGCCCGAGTGCCTCACAGAGCCTGGGCTTCCGGCGGCATTCGAATCAGAGTGACTCAGAGCTACGTTTCAGCACTGAAGCCCTGGTTAGTGGCCGACTGGTACCAGTGGGGAGTGACAATGGGAGCCATCTCACACCGCAAAGTTATCTCGACGGACGCTTCCACCTCAGGTTGGGGCGCTCTTTTCGAGGGCAAACCAGTCTTTGGCCTGTGGTCAGACCAGGAGAAATGCCTCCACATAAACTGTTTGGAGATGATAGCGGTCGAGAACGCGCTCAAGCGCTTTCTCCCATTCATATGGGATCACCATGTGCTAGTCCGCTCGGACAACATGTCCGTGGTGTCCTATGTGAACCGACAGGGCGGTGTCAGGTCCAGGAACCTGTGCAACTGACAGAACGCCTTCTTGTGTGGGCTCACCGCTCGTTGTGCTCGCTGAGAGCCACGCACGTGCTGGGCCACCTGAATGTCGGCCCAGACAGACTGTCCAGCGACATCATTCCCCCGGGAGAATGGTCCCTGCACCCTCAGACAGTCCAGTTCCTCTGGCGCCTATTCGGCAGAGCGGAGGTCGACCTCTTGTGTCGAAAGACAACGCTCACTGCCCGATATTTTTCTCGAAAAGCGAGGACGCGCTGTCCCAAACCTGGCCCAGCCTCCCGCTGTACGCTTTCCCTCCGATCTTCCTGTTACCACAGGTCATAACGAGGATCAGGGAAACGCACCACCCAGTGCTTCTTATAGCCCCGCGTTGGGAGAACCAAATATGGTACCCAGAGCTAGTGAGGCTGTCGCACTCACCCCCATGGCCGATCCCGGTGAGAAAGGATCTCCTCTCTCAAGCCGGTGGATCGATCTGGCATCCCCATCCGGAGCGATGGTCTCTGCATGCTTGGGTAATCAACGAATACCCGTTGACCTGCCAGAAGGGGTCGTGAACATGATCACGCAGTCTAGAGCTCCCTCCACGAGACGAAGCGCCCTCATTGGATGTGACGTCACACAGGGCTCACTGGTAGGCTTAACCCCCTGAGGTCGGCTATCGCGCCGGCGCGATAGGCTCGTTTTTTTCCGTATGAGTGCAAAAAAAAAAAAAAAAAAAAAAAATTAATTTTTATCTTATATGCTTGTGTTATACATCAATCGATCCTGTTTAGTGTGTATTTTTTTTGTGTATGCTCATAATAAAAACAAAGTGTTGTGCTTTTCGCCAAATAAAGAAAAATAAACATGATGCGAGTTCTGCCTACTCTCCGTCAGTGAAGTCAATTCTGAAACGCGTCCGAAAATGAACTGTAACTCAGCGAATACTCAGTCAAACAGGCATACAGTCACACAGGCATGAAGCTTGAATTATCTTCTTTCAAATGAAGTAATTTTTATAAAAAACAAATATTCACAGTTTATATAATATGTATGTAAAGAGAGAGATGTCAGTCGTTCTCATCTCAGCTAATTAAGTTTTAATGTGACTCCGCCTACGGAGACCGCGCGCTATTCAAACGCAAATGTGAGGCGATCCATACAAACCTGTGAAACGCCCACATCCGCTGGATAAGGCCGGTGAAACACTGGATGCGTGGCGTAAGCGTCTCAGCTGCGTGGCGTGTCCGTTTTTATTTCGGCTCCCATCCATGTTAACAGTTTAGAGTTTGCATACTGCCTGTGTGAGACGCGCGTCTCAGGCGCGGCACGAGCCGCGTGGAAAACGCGTGCATTCTAGAAATAGAACCGACGCCTATTTTTCACTCGACACGCAAGCGTCTTGGAAGCGTTTCCATGCAAAATTGAATAGGAAAATCTGTTTATTTGTCATTTTGACACGAATACATATTAATAAATGTCCTTTTGATGTTTAAAAGTGTCTAGGTTTTGACATAAATGCAAATATAAATGTAATTTTACAAAATATGATCGATTTTCAAATACTGCTGTATTGAATGAACAGCTTTTAGCAAACTCTATTGCTATACTGAGATGAGGAATATATACTGTATGTGTTTTGTCAAAAATAAAGTCATCAACTAACTAATGAATCCTTTACTTTGAAATACGTATGATAAAATGTATACTTTAGTTTTGAAAGACGTTGACTAGTTTTGAAAAGATTATAAAGTATGTATGTGCATGCATATATATATGTGTGTGTGTGTATATAAGAAGAGTTCAGATGCAAAAGCCTCTAAATGCCATCTGAAATTTTCTCCTAGAATGATCATTTTTATGAAGCTTGTATATTTAAGTTAGCTATAGGTGACACGTCACCTGAATGAATGGCTCATTAAGTATGCAGGGACGTAGTCTCACCAGGTGTGAACTACTACATATGCATGATGCTGTTGGAGCGTTTACGCCCCATCCGCATATTGGCTTTCCAAACTAAAAGTGTTTCACAAAACTAAAATCAATGTATCGTTTTTTTGTGGATGATTAGGCAGGATGATTTTCATATCATTTTGAAGAAAAAACACTAGGCGATGACATCCATTAGTCAAAAGTCTTATTGCCACATATTTAGTATGTGTTTTGTGGCCTTATTTCAGAAACTTTAGTTTTTAGTTTTTTCAATAACCACGCATAAACATTATTCTCTCAAAAATGCAGACATGTACATTCTTGTTGCTCACATATTATGGTAGCCCTGTTTGTGCTAAATAGTGTGTAATTTTTTTTTGCCATTAATATGTTTATAAGCAACTGAAAAAAGCACAAATGTCAGGGCATGTCAGAACATCTCAAGGACCCCAAAAACACCCCAGACCCCAGAGGGTTAAGCAGTTGCCGCTGAGCAGCCAATGAGCGCGCTTATACAGCCTGCCATGGTCTGCCGGCTGCCGCACTGCGTTGACAATGAATACAAAATTAAGGATAATTTTTGGCTTCAGATCTCGAAGAAAGAAGACTTTCCCGATGCGTAAGCAACTTACGCAATACTCGTTCCCTCTTCTAGAGAGAACCGAGGTTACATTAGGTAACCGAGTACGTTTTCAACTATACCACACATGTGTGAACCTAATTTCATATGCACTTAGACACAGCCAAAACAATTTTCCAAAATAAGACACCCCTTCCCTATAGAGGGTATGCACTGACGTCACTTTCTCGCCAAAGAGCTGCTGCGTGACTGGATTTAATAGGGGAAACTGCGAAAACATGAGTAAAACAATCGATTATCAGTTTAAACTAAAGGTTGGACTCGATATAGTGTTCCTTACAACTTAACAAAGATCCAGTGATCTGTGGATATTGACATGCAGCCAGGAATCATGTTTCCTGATATTTATATGAGCCTGATTTCAACACCGAAAAAAAAAAAAAAAAAAAAAAAAAAAAAAAAAAACTAATTTGCCTGTGAACGCTTTATATAACGGCAATATAAGTCCGGGTGATCAATTCTATCAATGTTATATATATCATATCGTCCAGCCCTAAAACTTTTATAGTTTTTTGTCAATGTTTATTTAAAAACATCCAATTATGCGCTCCATTTGCTTCTCTGTACTGTAGTGATGGGTCGGTCATGAATGATTCGTTTATTTTGAACGAATCTTTAATATGACTCGGGACTACCGAGTCTGTACTGGAAACAGAAATGATTAGTTCATCTCTTGAGTCTTCGGGTTCGGGTCCGAGTCTTTTGTTCTTCCTGTCAGTCCCATAGAGGCTATGCTGTCAGTACCGGAAAGAGAAATGATTAGTTTTCGGGTCTGATTCTTCTGAGTCTTTCATTCTTTTGTCACATGACAGCGCTGGACACATAAATGAGTTACTAATTTTTTAACAGTAACATGCTACATTTTTGGTCTCAAATTATAGCTTTTTAATTTCTTTCAATTTATAATTTAAGAATTTCTGTTATGATGGTTCTTTTCCATATGGATGTGGTACTAAAGAGTTGGTAATGCTTTAAACTTTATCTATGATGGGGCAAACCACTTTGATAAAGATATATATATATATATATATATATATATATATATATATATATATATATATATATAGTCTAATAACAACAGTTCCGTGACATAAAACTGAACGACTCGAACCCGAGAGATAAACTAATCAATTCTCTATCCAGTACCGATTGCATAGCTCAGCTTATGTTGTCACGTGTTGAAAGAAATGACTCGAACCCGAAGTCGATAGACTCGAAACGTGAACTAATCAATTCTGTATCCGGTATTACAGACTGCAAAGCTCAGTTTATGAGAATGTCACGGGATGAACGAACGGCTTAGATTGGGTAAACTAACAGACTGCATAGCCTGAAGACCCAGATAAATAAATGAATCGTTTCTGTTTCTCATAATTTGGCCTCTTCCTTGCATTGCAATTTTTTTCTTATTCTAAATGTGATCAACATTTGATGTGTTTGGGGAATTTGGCTATTGACATGTAACATTTAAATACATTCTGCTGAAATTAACGAAATGACGTGAAAAAATATTTATTCATTTTTATGAACGAGATTCAAAGATCCGAGTTAGTAAAATGATCCGAACTTCCCACTACTACGTCACGCGCATACATATTAAACTCACCATTCCATTAAAACTGTGAAGTCTGGGATATTCTCTAATGATTTCTTCGATAGTTTTTGTTCCAGAGGATCAATTCCACACACTGCAGTTTGTTGAGGTGGTGTGTGTCTCATGAACTCCTCGACTTGGCTGTGAGGACTTTCTTTTGCCACTCAATCATTGTCAGTCATCAAACAGCTCAGACTATATTGAAATTAAAAAATACTGTATTGAAATTACGGAAGACAGCTGAAAAAAAAAAAAAAAAACATAAGTAATTATCTGTACCTGGATCTGTAGTAGCCCCAGCACTGCACATTTGGTATCTCTAATCATTATTCAACTTACCAGCTTGTTAGTAGAGGGACTCCAAGACAGATAAAGAAGACATCCAAAATGTGTACACTCTCCAGGACCAGAGTTGAGAACCATTGTCATCCAGCAGCATAATACTTTCATTTACTCCTTTCTGTGTTAGAATGAAGCAGACAAAAATAAATATTTTCAGAAAAGTAAACTAGTCCTTAAAAACTTGTTACTACAGTAAATCAAGGTAATCTGTGTATTGGAAAACATCAACTTTCTTTAACTAATCATGAACTAATCGTTTATTTGTAGCACAATGTTTCCCATTTCAATGTTGTTGGGAATATCTGCACTTTTTCATCTTTCTCACATCTCGGAGATTTTTAGCGAATTCAAACGCTTCTCACTGCACCTCACAACGCTGTTGTGGTGTCGTGTGACCGATCTCTGAGCTCGCGCCGCTGGGCCGAGCTGATAAATGGTCCGTGCACTACGGTTCAAATGAGTAGAGCTCTTTCGTTCCGCATTTAGTGACAATTGTAGTCGCACCTGTACGAAAAAAGTACATTACCAGTCTGGAGCACTGCTTCAGCTGTGACAGCTTAAAGTCCCTTTAAGACATTTGCTATCACGAATACCGTAAAACAGGCGTAACGTTAATGCTAGATAGTGATTTCAGACTAAGGCCTACTTAATTTATTGTAGTAGAGTAACTGGTAGTAAACGGTTTCGCTAGTATAATGTTATAATTAACTAGATTAAAAAGTTCGTCGAGACAAACTTTAAGTTGGCTTGAGAAAGCCGAACTAGAAAGTTTGAAGAAGTTTAAAGTTTAAATTAGTTTAAAGTTTAAATTAGTTTTAAGTTGAAAGTAGTTTGAAGTTTAAATTAGTTTAAAGTTTAAAGTAGTTTGAAGTTTAAATTAGTTTAAAGTTTAAAGTAGTTTAAAGTTTAAAGTAGTTTAAAGTTTAAAGTAGTTTAAAGTTTGAAGTAGTTTAAAGTTAAAAAGTTGCCAGGGTGTTTCTAGTGGGTTGCTAAAGTGTCCTGGGTGATTGCTAGGTGGTTGCTAGGGTATTCTAGGTGGTTGCTAGGGTGTTCTGGGTGGTTGCTAGGCAGTTGCTAGGGTGTTCTGGGTGGTTGCTATGGTGTTGCTAGGCGGTTGCTAGGGTATTCTGGGTGGTTGCTATGGTGTTGCTAGGCAGTTGCTAAGGTATTCTGGGTGGTTGCTAGGTGGTTGCTAGGGTGTTCTGGGTGGTTGCTATGGTGTTGCTAGGCGGTTGCTAGGGTATTATGGGTGTTTGCTATGGTGTTGCTAGGCAGTTGCTAAGGTATTCTGGGTGGTTGCTAGGCAGTTGCTAGGGTGTTCTAGGCGGTTGCTGTGGTGTTACTAGGTGGTTAGTAGTTTTCACAGATGGTTACTATGGAGTTTTTATAGAGTTCTTAGCATGATCTTGGCATGATTTAGCACTTAACTAATCGCTATTAGCATGTAGCTATTCACTGCTAGCATGTGTAGCATGTTGGAAGTGCTGTTTGCTAGCATGAGTCAAAAGAGCCAACCCTCATTTCTGTACGATGTTCTGATACAGAGATATAAGTCTTGCAAAACGGTTGCTAGGGTACTCAAGTTTGGTTGCTATGGAGTTGCTTGGGAGCTGGGAGCTTTAAACTTAAGAAGTTTAAAGTGGTTTGAAGTTTAAAGTAGTTTAAAAGTTCAAGTTTTTAGTTCTCAAAGGCAACTTCGTTTTAAAAAAATATAAAAATTCAAATTTAGAATAATTATATAGGGACTGTGTGTAGGAATTTCTCCCATCTAGTGGTGAAATTGTATTTTGCATTCAAACGAATAATGCTCTTCAGCGTCTCACTTTTTCAAATGCGCGTTGCATCTACGGTAGCCGTTATGTACCAAAAAGCTATGACAGGATGTCTTATAATAGCACTTCGAGTTTTTCTTCGGGTGAACAGGTTTGTTATTTAAAACAAACTGAAACTTGAAACAACGAAAAAAAGAATGTTACAGTATGAATTACTGACTGTGAAAAACATTAACTATGGTAATTGGTAATGCCTTCTGTACTCATTATATTTTTTGAAGTACGTGCATTGTTAGATATCATCATCATCATCAGAGCCTTCTCTAACGTTACTTAACTCAATAGCTGCTATTCATCAAAGAGCCTGTTTAACTTTTAACTATAAATGTTCTACTGTCTATATACTGTAATAAAGTACACAACCAAGCAATGAAAAAAAAAGCTTGTAACTAAGACCGTAACATTGACTTACCTGTCGAGAAGAAAGCAGCCAACTTCAGCGTCTCTTTTGAAAGCTTTCTCCTGCATTAGCTATCCACACATTAACCCTTGTTTTTGTAATCTCCGGTCACGTTTCCTTTTACGGTCTATTTTGGACTTTTTTCGACGACGAAGACTCATCCTGTGACTCAGCATATGTGAATGAACGGTGTATAAATAACCGTGCAGTGGATCCTTTTAAACTTGCCGCGGCAGTGACAAGCGCCTCTCTCTGCTCCTCCACTTCTGCTGGCTTCAGTCACGTGACACTGGTTCTGAACGAAAACGCGTTGTGGAAACGCGTTGGCCTAGTACTTTTTGTCCCTCTCTGCTATTATAGTTTTTCAAGATGGCGGAACTACATGGAAGCCTCCGTGGACCTACCCGTCCCATGTATATAAAGATAATAAATTCTTCGTTTACGAGGATTAGTCTGATCATTGGCATAGGTATTTGTACACCTTTGAGGGCATACTTATTAATAAAAATATTGTTTTTACACTCTAAAATTGGCTGGGTTAAAAACAACCCAATTGGCAACCCAGTGCTGGGTAAATATTGGACAGAACACATGCTGGGTTAAATTAACCCAGTGACATTTTAACCCAGCAGGCTGGGTTGTCTAGAAAACCAAGATGTAGAAATTTTTTTACCATTAATGGATTTGCTATTCTGGGTTATTTTTGCTGGGTTATTTTTATTTTTCTTATAATTTCACCTGTGCTTTACTGTAAAACTTTGAATTAAGAAACAATGAAGAACATGTTTAGACTTAAAATAATTTTTAATGCTTGTCAACTGACATTCACAAATGTGTTAAAATTGGCAACAATGACAACAAACTGCACATTAAATTTAAATGCAAAAATCATTTAGTGCTGACATCAAAGTAGTTCAATATTGTCAGTTTTAATAAATAAATAAAGATTAGTTAAACATTAACGATGCGATGTTATTATCAACTCTCAATGAGAGATATTCTTATAAATTCTCAAGAAAATGTATTCTCTTGACCACAGAGAATAATTGTCTTGTTCACGAGATTATTAACTGGTAGGTCACTCACGAATTTATTGAGCTTGTAACTATAAGATCGAACACATTTAAGAGGCTTTGTTTTATGAGCAGCAGACAGAGACGATCAAGAGTATAATAGTTTTTTTAATAAAATGCGATTATGAAAGTAATGTTACAACTACATCTAACAAGAATATATATATATATGGGACAGTAAAATGAAAGTAAAATAAACAGAAAGGAAAAACAGCAGATTGCAGAATAGTAAACAAATCACAATGTATAGCCTTTGAGAACCAGCAAAATATCAAAATCACCTTAAACATGTAAATGTAATACGCATTCAAATCTTGGTAAGAGATCAAAAATACTTGCATTGAAAACCTTGTGGTTGAGATGGGACGGCGAGTAGCCGATGCTTGCGTGTCCGTTGGAAGCGTTCTTTGGATTCTTCCTGAGTGCGCGTCGGGGCGGGAGTTTCAAAACGGTTCACGTGTGATCTGCTAAGACTTGATTTAAGTTCGTTTCACTTTGAGATGTAAGTGAATGAACACTAGACTATTAAAACAAGAAGTCGGAGTTACGACTAAAACAAAACAAATTTTAAGTAAAACAAAATAAAGAGACTCGTACGAGAAAGAAAAATAACGAAAAAGCAGGAACAAACAAGACGAAAGAAATACAGAACAGAACTGACCGGAACACGGAGTGTAACCGCTTTTCTAGGGTACAGAAATTTCATATGGAAGTAAAATAATGTCAAATGTTTTTGAAACAAAAAGCCTGTTGAATTGCACTACTTGAAAAAAAATAGGCATTGCATTAACCATGCTTGCATTTTAATGCATTGTATTTTAGGGCTTGCATTTTTATGGGCTGAAATTCAACATGGTTGAATATTTAAGCTGTGAATATTTCAATTAAAAACATTTCAAACACATTTTTATTATTAAAAATTCAATAATCCATATTCACCTTTCATATTTCACTTCCAAAATATTCAAACTGTTTAAAAATACAACCTATAATATTCAACAGGCAATTTTCGGTCCATTTTATTTCACTTTGAAAATTCGCTTCCACAAATTCGGTGGTTCAAATTCGACAGAAAATATTACGTTGACATCCATGAACTGCAGGAAGAGCAGTAGATTACCGAGATACTCCTCATCTGCTGTTACTCGACCTCACCAGCAGGTGGTGCAAAAGCGCGTGTTGTTGACGAAGACCAGCAACAGTTAGAGCAAGCCATTCATTCATAAAATGAAAATGATTATCTGTGTCAGTATATATGCGGAAAAGATGATAAAGACACAAACGCTGTGTTTATGTTTCATTCAATAACTTCATTGTCACTTTCCCTGTGTAGCCTAACGTTACATGTCATCAGCTTTCTCAACCTATGAACAGGATTATAATCGGTTTCCCTCAATACCTCACACTCGAGGATTCCCCTTCTGTCGGGACAAAACGCTTAACGTAGTTTATGGACTAATACAGTGATATAAAAGACCAAACTCGCACCTTATTGGGGATGTAGGCTGTAGGCTACTATATAGGCTCGATGGACTAAGAATATGAACGTAACGCGCAAAGTTTCATGCAGAGCGTTTCGTGATACTGGCATAAAATCAACACTTTCTCTCTTCTCTTCTCTTCTCTTCTCTTCTCTTCTCTTCTCTTCTCTTCTCTCTACAGTAGGCTATAGTATAGTAGGCTATGCCTACGTGTATTGCATTAGCTTAAACTGGGAAGAGATAGCACTTGCATATTGTTGTCCTCCTATTGTTAGTTTAACTGTAAATCGCTTTGGATAAAAGCGTCTGCTAAATAAATGACTAAATGTAGCCTAATAAATGTAAAATTGGCTTGACATTGGACATTCGCACATTTAGGGACCGTCTCAAAAGTTGCATAAAACACTGGCATACACGTTTCTAACTGCAATAGCAAACTTTAATTGAATAAATATAAAAAATCCAAAGGGTGCGCATTATGCCTGACACTACATGAACACTTTATAGTTGGTTTTTGACTGTAAGTCGTTCTATTCAAATGCTATTGAAGTTAGAAACGTGTAAAGTCGTATACACTTTAGAGACGGTCCCTAAATGTGCGAATGTCCAACGTCAAGCCAACTTTATGCCAGTCGATCACTGGGAAACGCTCAGCATTAAACGAGTTTGGTCTTTTATATCACTGTAATTAGTCCATTAAGCTATACGTTAAGCGTTTTATATGTCCAGCTGGTGAATCCTTAAGTATTGAGGGAAACCCTAATAGCTTGCATGCAGCACATCGCCACAATATAAAGTTAAGGCAACTAAACAACCAAGAGAAATATATGTCAACCTCAAAAATGTAATATTGGATCTGTATCCGCATCGGGGAATAACATTATAATCTTGTTCACGGTAGAGAAAGATGCTTGTAGGCTACACAGGGAAAGTAACTGTGAAGACACTGAATTTAACATAAAACCGCCGTCATAATAGTCACAAATACACTTGCATTGCTGTTAAATGAGTTTTATGAATGAATGGCTGGCTCTAACTGTTGCTCTGTCTTCGTCAACAACACGAGCTTTTGCACCACCTGCTGGTGAAGCCGACTAACAGCAGATGGAGAGTACGCTCGGTAATCTACTGCTCTTCCTGCAGTTCATGGATGTCAACGTAATATTTTCTGTCGAATTTGAACCACCGAATTTGTGGAAGCGAATTTTCAAAGCGAAATAAAATGGACCGAAAATTGCCTGTTGAATATTATAGGTTGTATTTTTAAACAGTTTGAATAATTTGGAAGTGAAATATGAAAGGTGAATATAGATTATTGAATTTTTAATAATGAAAATGTGTTTGAAATGTTTTTAATTGAAATATTCACAGCTTAAATATTCAACCATGTTGAATTTCAGCCCATAAAAATGCAAGCCCTAAAAATACAATGCATTAAAATGCAAGCATGGTTAATGCAATGCCTATTTTTTTTCAAGTAGTGCAATTCAACAGGCTTTTTGTTTCAAAAACATTTGACATTATTTTACTTCCATAATTTCACTCCTCCCTGGCGCTTGGGCCAATTGGAACGCGAAATTCCAGGCGGGAGAAATTTTCTTTGTCTCACTTAGGAGTTTGATTTGCATGTTTTATGGCAGTCTTAGGATCATACCATTTCTACTTTAAACAATTATAACCGCAGTAAAATGCATTTTATCATAATTTGGTACCCATATCTTTCCTACGGGTATATGGAGGTTCAATTCAAGACCACATTTGGTATGTTTAAAAGCTACGGCATAGAAATGACTTCTTATTCTGTAAAATAAGCATTAAAAGTTCAACTAACAATCTAGGAATAAGATTAACCCAACATGTGATGTACATTTACAAATGGGAATGAAAATTGGACTTTTAAAAAGATCCACATGGCATATCTATGATTGCAACAGTGTGCACATCTGAAACATTATTCCTTTAAGGTTTACAAGAATACAAAAACCCATCACAGAGAAGAACAATCGTGGAAAAGAGAAATTACATTCAGGTTTACATATTTCTTCAATGGTTATACATATAAAATATCTAGGATGAACACTTTAATTATGCTCCTCTGCCAGAATCTCAGTGAGATTCCTGGCTTGCTGACATTCCGTTAGGGTTATAAAAATCTTTATCAACCTAACCAAAGTGGGGAGGGGGGTCTGATTACCCGAGGATGCCGGCGAACATTCTTAAACTAGAACATTTATAATTCAAGGCTATGCATTAGAAAGTCACACCTCTATTATAAAGAAAAACTAATCACACATGCATATAGGAATGTACATACATTAGAAGGTGGTTTCTATTCTAAATTACATACAAAGGACGTGTTTGTAGGTGAGTGTGTGTCTTTGTGTGTTGTGTGTGTGTGTGTGTGTGTGTGTGTGTGTGTGTGTGTGTGTGTGTGTGTGTGGACAGACCACCTGGGCCTTCGTTTGCAGGGAAGGGGGAAGATTGATAGCAATCTTTGTGGTCTGCCAGTGAGGATCCTAGCCATGTTCTGTTAAATTTCATGCTGGTATGAAAGTGTCAGAAAGCAATTTGACCAAGGCTTTCGGAGCTCTTCGGGGTCCATTTGGTGTTATTCTTTGCTTTCTGGGGGGGGGGGGGGGGGGGGGGGGATGTCTCTTACAGACCAGGAGGATGTCTCTTACAGACCAGGTGGCTCCAGTTAGTGAATTATATTTACCAGGTTAAAAGCTAAAAGCTTTCCCAAAATTTATAATGACAAGTAATCATGAGTCCTGTCCATACGCTACAATGCTCCTTACACAGAAGACAGGAGTTCCACCTCCTCTTGGAGACTTCTCGGACAAGGACCTGTACACAAAGCAATGGAGACAAGTTCAGGCTCTTGCAAACCAGTTCTGGTTGAGGTAACGACAAGTGACCAAGGCAATATAAAAACCTTTCTCAGGCCAATTGCAGAAGTTGGTCTACTTCTAAACAAAGACTGATCTAGAGATCTAAGGTTTGGCACTCTCATAAATTCATAGTGACCTCACATAGGTCAGGCAGGGAGTGTGTTGTCCTTTA
Source organism: Squalius cephalus (assembly GCF_949319135.1). NCBI lineage: Eukaryota > Metazoa > Chordata > Actinopteri > Cypriniformes > Leuciscidae > Squalius > Squalius cephalus. The sequence continues at coordinate 26,021,499 of NC_137132.1, forward strand.
AGGAATTTAACTTTAGCGTTTTTGTGTCATGTGGCGATGTCACTTCCTATTAAGTCACTTCCTGTTTGTCTTTCCTGGTACTGCATGGAAACAATGATACAGACATGGTGTGCTCTCTGTGTTAAATCCACTTGCATCCACCTTAAAGCATCATAGAGGCTATGTCGTAAGTTTACTTATGTGATATTAGTAGTGATGGCCAAATGAAGCGTTTCGAAGCATTATTGCTTTCTGATACAATTGTGTCGAAAATGGTTCATTACTCGAAGCTTCATTCAGATAGAAATTGCAGCACCATCTCCTGGTGAAGTAAATGTAATGCAACAAAGCTGACAACCATAAAATGCAAGTAACGCCCCGTTTATTACGTGTTTACCGAGGCGATCAAAGCTCAAACAGTGTTAGTGCTGTGGAACTCATTTATGTAGGTGAATTTTACAAATACTGATGAATTTCATGTGTCCACCTTGATAATAAAACATTAAGCATGATGTGTGTGTGTAATTATTTCTTTAGACAAGGACAGAAGATCAGACCAGCTTAAAAAAAAGTTGGAAACCATCACAGAAATTCTAATGCTTTATATTAAAATAGGAACCATTGGCTTTTACCATTTAAACCACTACATAATTTATTTTTTTTGTAGTGTGTTTGGGACATATTCCATTATGATTTAATGCCCCCACCAATACAACCCAACACATATCAGTAGACCCACAGAGACCACTATAATTCCCATTACAACCAATAAAATTCCCATGAAAACCATTAAATCCAATAGAATTTCTATATATTTTTTTTACCTTCACTTTTATAAGCAATACAGCCGCCAGGTTTCAAACCTGTCAACACTGGATTGGGCTGTCAAATCAGTCAGGTGGTTCACTACAGGAGTGAACCAGTGTGTTTGCTTCAGAAGTCATTTTCACGTGACTAGTGACGTAATGATACAAGCTCCGAAGCAGTGGTTCATTGCAAGGACCATTCGAGTTTGAAGCAAGCTTCAGAGCGTCGGTGTCAGATGTAACATCACTAGATATTAGATGGTAAAGATCATATATTAGTAGAGATTTTGTTGAAAAGATGTTTGATAAGATTGCTAAAAACGATGTTTACTATTGTGTACAAGCTCACAGCAATGCTAATAGCCTGTATAACTGCTGCTACCGTGATAATAGCATTGTATATTCATGTTATAATCATTCACAATGTAATATTACTCAAGAAATGGACACTGAATATTGCTGTATTGTTTTATTACAGTTTTCACCACTACATGTAAATGAGGAAGCGTGACAGTAAAGCATCAAACTTATTACGACTCTGTCTTCATTTGCATGGTTTAACTTGTTGTTAAGTCAGAGTTTCAACACACTGCACGAGAACACTACCAATATTCTGATATATGATATAAAGTGACCAGACGTCCGAGATCAAAACTGGGAACATAATCCCCGAAAAGGGGAAAAAAATGGGGACATTTCAAGTTTGACTATCAATCTGAAAAACCTAATGTTGTGGGAACATAGGTAGTTTTTTTTTTCTGTATTTAGCCAGGGACAGGCAACCAAAAAACGGGGACTGTCCCTTGAAACCAGGGACGTCTGGTCACCCTATGATATGTGATAGGTATTGATAGGTATTGATAGGCTATGATAGGTATTTTGCAAATCACACACTATAAATATGATAGAGAAGCAGAAACAGATAGTGGCAGTAAAGTCATACATTTTAATAAGCTGAAGAAACAATATATGATTATATTATATTAGAGTCTACTTGAAGCTTTTTATATTTGTCTCTCTCCGTCACACTCACACACACACACTGTACTACCACGTTCTTCTGCATCCATCTCCTCTCAGGCCTTGACATTTAGCAGCCCCTCTCCCAACACACACACAAAAGCTTTGCATGAGCTAAAACACCTGAAAGAGGACTGTTTTGCAGAGCTTCTTTCTCATGCTCCCTTTCTAAGTTACTAGCTAAGCTACAAGTAGCGATTGCCCAACACTGATAATACAGTCTGTGCCACTTGTGTAAAAATCCCCGAGCCCTATTTGCAATGGTCTGCAGGAATATGCTGCACAGTGCTCTGGCATCTTAACTGCTGCTACGCAACACAACTAGGAGTATGACCGGTTCAAGATGGCGGCCGCATTTATTGCGCCCAGTGGCCAATAAAGCGTCTACTCTCTATTATGTCTATGTTCAATACTCTTACTTCAGCAAAAACAAAAACAAATGATGTTTCATTAAAATCATTGTTGCTTATTATTGTTTAATTGGATCATTGAAGGTCAACAGCAAGTACATTGGTTATTAAAGTGAAATTAAATACATAAAGTATATTTGTGTTATTTAACACATTTTTGCATAATATTCTGAGTTTGCATTTCACTGTTTGTATTGATTTGGAGGAATACTGAATGTGTTTTTGTGCGAGTGAGATGAGAAAATGCCCACATTTAGTCTAGAGCTAAAATAATCATCATGTTCACACACAGCACACACATCTCCTCTGCACTTACTCATGATTTCTCTCATCATGAGGACAGGAGAGCTGTCAGTCAATACATGAGAAAACAAAGTAACTTCCATTACTTATTTGAAAATCACCTGTTGTAAATTTAATGTAACTTTACTAGTTCTTTGATTACTTTTCGGATTACTTTGTGACTTTTTGACACCCAACACTTATTATTTTCCATAGTAAAAGCATGGTATGGTTTAACACTGTGACTGTTTTATGCCTGATAATAAAGGTCAGACAGAATAAACATTTTTCTTTGTATTTGTAAAAAGGGGAAGACTACAGACAGCATGTTTCACACAGAATTACTTTTGCAGTCTCAGTCTTTGCAGTAATTCACAGAATTACAGTTTTGGTGACTGAATAAACATTATATAGTAGGCTACTATATAAACATATAATATAACTAAATTAGCAGTAGCCAATTACAACGTGGCTTAAAGATTGTGTAAAACAAGTCAATGGAAAAGAAATGCATTAAAAAGGTAAAACATATAATATATAATATATATAATCAACATACAATAGGTAAAATATGTTTAAAATATTTATACCTACAGGTCTGTTGAAATATTTCCCCAAAGTCATGAGTATACAATAAACATCTGTAGGTTTCCCATAAAAAGCATAAACAATTACAATACAAAGCATTTTTATCATCCCAACCAGTTTAGACGCAACAACACTGACCAATGGCATGAGTTTGAGGTAGAGCTATCTGTTAGTCCAACCAATGGAAAACAACGGGCGTGTCGGAGAAACCTGCCTGAAATGTAATTTTAATGGTGCATGAATTACACCTTTGGATTGACTTTAGAACAAACAAGTCTTTGAATCACTGCTTATCTGACATGGGATGAGGGGTTCAAGGCGGCAAAATGGAAAGCTTCTTAATATGCTTTATCGGATCACTTCAGACTAATACAAGGAATGAATATCTCTGGGACTGATTTTCTAAAAGCATGTTTTGTTGTCCTGGCTGCTGCCAGTTGATGAGAAGGTTGCGTCGTTTATCTTGAGACCCTGTGATTCTGAGAGGCCTGAACAAGTGGATGGGCGAGATGATCGGAAAGATAGATGTTCTTCAGCAAATGCCGTCTCCAGCACCAGCAGTAGAGACTGTTTAAGCTTCTTCTTAAACTCCTCACACATGAACACATAGAGAATAGGGTTCAGACAGCTGTTGAGATGAACCAGGCAGTTTACGAAAGGTCCTATGTGTCTTAGTACTTTTTCAAAGTCACTCCACTTATTCTCCTTTGCAATTACAGTTGACAGCTGTTGAACATGAAAAGGAAACCAGCATATGAAAAAGGCCATGATCACAGATATGACGACCCGGAAAGGCTTAAGCTTCTTCCCCCTTTTGAGACGTTTAGCACGCACTCCGATAGCAATGTATGAAGATGCAATGATCAGGAAGGGGATGAGAAAACCCACCATAAACCTGTATATGACCAAAGACTTGAAGGGTTTTGTATAATAAATGCACTGGTTATTTTCTACAAAGCGGTTGATGACAAAGGGGATGCTGCAGAGGATGGATAAAACCCACGCGAATGCACAGATGATCCTGGCTTTGACAAGAGTTCGTTTGTTTTGAGCCCAAACAATCACCCAGGTGGACAGGCATCGGTCCAGGCTGATAGCGGTCAGCAAAAAAATGCTGGCAAACATGTTCAGCACCGCCACGAAGCTGACAAACTTGCACAAGAAGTCACCGAAATGCCAAGCCATCTTGTTAAAGGCAATTACAATGTAGAGGATGATGATTAAGATGAAGATGAAGTCTGCAATCGCCAAGTTGAGAAACCAAATGGAGTTGACGGTCGTCTTCATTTTGTAGCCAGTCACAAATATGACGAGCCCGTTTCCAACGATACCCAGAGCGAAGACGACAAAATATATGCATATATTAAAGATTTCAATGCTTGAAAGGGCTTCCATCTGAGTTGCATTGGTCCCATTCACAGCAATAAAAAAGGTTGCATTCGCTGCACAAAAAAAGAGAAAGCAAACTGTAAAATAAAGTAATAACATTTCTGATTCTTTCTTTTAATTTTGGTTGAAAACTGAATTAGAAGGATTCATTCAGAAATCCAACTGATTCAGCAGTCCGGTTGCAGCGCTTAACAGCTCACTGGAGTTGGAAATTAATGATTTTCAGTTGCGCATAAAGCTGATGAATGTCTTTAAAATAATTTTGGGATAGTTATTACAGCTCTGATTTTAAAGGTAGGGTAGGGTAGGAATTTTATAAAAAACTTTTTTCCAAATTTGTTTAAACTTTCTATATATATATCAATACATAATTAAAATGTAAGTACTCTGAAAAAAAGAGTATAAAAATCGAGTGACTCTAGACCGTTTAATCTGCATTAAACACAGCTCATTATTTCCATTCGGGACGAAACAAAGGATTGGCTTAGGCGACTGTCACTCTCTCGCAACCATGGCAACCACCCTTTTGCCACAGGATCTGCCCACTTGCGCGAACCCGTTTGATTTGAGGATTTCAAGAGGCACGGAACCTAGGAATAGCAAAACAATGGCAGAGAAAGAGCAATCAAAATTCACATTACCGGCATATGCAGTTAGCGAAGGCAAACAAGGCAAAAAAAGGAAGACAGTACTAGAAAAGGTAATGAAAAAAAAGTCTTTGGATAAACAAAGAAATAAAACACGTGTCAATATCCTCGCACCCTAGTTGCACGGCCTCTTGCACGACCTCCTCTGCTTCGCCCTCGACCCCGGACCTGTCCTCGAGCTGACGATGCGGTACTTGTCTCTGGAGTGTAGTCCTCATCAGAGTCAACAATGCTTTCATCATGGAAACTCTTACATGCAGAACACCATATATGTTATGAATCTTACACGAAATTCATCTTCATCACAGTGTAACTGATGGTAATGGAAAAACGTGTATCAATACAACCTGTTTTTAGCTTTGCCTTATAGATATAACTAGCTTGTTAGCGAAAAAAATATATATATATTTTAAACTTTACCAATATCAATATGCTAGCTTGATAGTGAGTACTAAAATACATCTTATTTGTTTATATTCATAATGATAAAGTTAGATATTTTTATTACATGTGATTCTGACATGTCACTACATGCACTGCGCTCCTTCCTCTCCCTCCTCTCAGGTAAATAATGCGTCTTCCAGCTCAGCGGTCGGAGTCGCGCGTTCATGTGTTTTGGGGGCGTGGCTTTGGAAGGAGCCCAGAAGGGAGGGGGTGGAGTGAATGGAAATAATGAGCTGTCTTTAAAACAGTCGTGAGAGGTCTACAGACACTCGATTTTTATACTTTCTTTTTCAGAGTACTTACATTTTAATTATGTATTGATATATAAATAAAGTTTAAACAGTTTAAATTTTTTAGACAATTCCTACCTACCCTACCTTTAAGTATGAATCGTATTATTGTTGTTCAAATTAGAACCTTAGTTACCAGTTCATTGTTAATCATGCTCAAGATTAGGCTAAATTATATTTAATGAATAATCTCATTTTATTTGTCAGAATTATGGGGAATAAATGTTTGCAAATTTATGATAAAAGGAGTTGCTCAGTCTTACCATGATGCCACCAGGGGGCATCGTGTCCTATATTCTTATGTATAAAATGCATGATGTGTGTATCTTTTACTGGGTATTTTAACTCAAAAATATGCTCTTACGCTTTTAAAACAATAAAAAAAGAGTACTTATAACACAACAAAGTATTTTTGCTGTCTACAGCTTTAATTGTGGCTGGTAGGTTAAAAGACTTTGTCAGCAACATTTGTTGCACAATTCACATGCAACATAAGACCACAAAATTGAACATTGAAAAGACAAAATATAATTTTCCTGCTATTCTGGTCTCATTAATGCTTTCAGCCAGTTTTGCATTTAAGCAAATACATTTTGCATTAAGCAGTAAATACAGTTGCAAATGACACATCCTTTCTGACCACAGCTTTAAACCAATATTGACGTATTGACGTATATATATATATATATATATATATATATATATATATATATATATATATATTTATTTATTTTTTCTTATTTTATCTTAAAATAGTGGTTTACACTGATAAACAACAGCAGGGATGGATGATGAGATCTCTTTTTGACTTCTGTTGGATTAGAGTTCAAGCTTTTAACACGCCATGCTGCATAATCTTGATCAAATCAGCAATTCAAAGAAGTCAAGATAATGAACTAAACCAAGGGGTGGAGGAATAAAAAATGCATGTCATTTTGAAAAGGCATTGCAGAAAACATAAACTGCCCACATCACCCACTTCTTTTCACAGGGCATCTGTCTCAATAAAACAGAAATTAGCTTGCTATATAATATTAGCATAAACATAGTTATAGCCTCATGAATATTGCGTAGATGTAGATTCTTACCCATTTTCAGTCCTTTCCTTCTGTTCTTTCTGCAGGTGTGTGTTATTAAAGCTCACAACAACGTCTTCACATGAACAATTGGTGGTTGTTTCCCCTTCATTTGTGTGAAAGAGAAAGTGGGTTGGAGTAACACCCACAAGTAACAAGGGAACTATGCTTCTGTAGAAAACTATTTTGAATATCAGCTTTCAAAGGTTAAAGTTACAGTCTTCCATGGCAACCTAAAATCATATATTTTATTAACATAATCCAGATAATAATTTAAAAAATGCAAATGTTTATGACAACAGCAACTAAGAATTAAGGTCAGATAATTATAGTTCTGCACTTTGATATTGGTGTTTTGAGCATGATTATATATATAATATTATGTAAAAACAAATGCAAATTTGACGTGCCACATTCTGATGATAATCTTTCTTCTTGAGTGTTTAAAAGCAGTACAGTGGATGCCATCTAGAGGCTATAATCTTCACTTTATTTTCTTCCTTTATAAATAAACCCTTCTTTGGCGTATTTAAACAAACAAAAATATTTCTGCATGATGTATCTTTTACATAAACTGTTTTACTTTGAACAATTTTTGAACTTGACATTACAGTTCTTCTCATGCTAGGAAGAATAGCTTGTTGTAGGCTACTGCTCATTTGTAAGCCGCTTTGTTGGCTAAAAGCTTCTGCTAAACTAATAAGTGTGAACTTATTAAAAGGCCAGACCTTTTAAGCCATTGAGACTAGTTAATAATTTATCTTCGAAATGGACAAAAAGCGCCATAAAAGAGGCCGATATGGCTCATGCACTTAAATAGTCTTCTTCAGTCAGTGATAGCATTGAAGGAACAGACTTGTGCTTTTGGCCTTTTTATATTATGATACAAGCAAAAAGTTAATTTGAATAAGGCAGAAACGTGTATGCGAAGACCTATGTACATGAGAATCTGTAGAAGCTTTCAGAAAACAAGAAACTAATAGCATAACAAAGTTCAATGATGCAGCAAGAATAAAGGGTATTAATACATGAAGCAAAAATATTCATTTCACTCAGAAAAGAAGTAATCATGCACTTGGGTTCATTGACATGCAATTATAACAGCAATTTTAAAGGTACACTATGTAACTTTCTTTTTGTCTGAATTTAGTTTTGTTATTTTGTATTTAGTTAAATGTCCAATATTCAAACTGAAATGACTATCCCACAGTTTACCCTGACTCATCCTTGAAATCTCTCGAAAGAGAACCCTTCCACAGTGATCTAGAATAAAATTAGTAATGTCAGTCATACCTTTCAAGTATAAATACTCAGGTTTTGCATTTTTAGCAGTAAAGGAATGACTGCAGCAGGTTACCAGGAACAAAACTGAATAGGTTTGAGGCTGTGATGCACGAATGGGAAATTTGTTTGGTTATGTTTACATAATGCAAACTATTTTATGTCATATTTCTTTCTTTTTTTTCTTTTTTTTTTTAAAGCAATGTTTTGAGGCTTCTTATGATTTACAGTTTTTTTTTTTATTCGCTTTGATACTATTTTCACAAGTAAGGTGTTTATATCACAACAGATCATCAAAAGTGCACTTTTTACAAGCATTTCATCATGTTTTCAATTGTGTTTTCAAAATCACAAAGTATCCTTTTCACTACTCAACAGTTTCATCTATTTAAATGTTTGCCTTTCATAATACCATTACTATCAAAATTTTGATTTCCATCTGTAACAAAGGTCGTTATTGTGGGAAGGAGGCGGGAACTGGCGAATATTCAAACAAACTTTAATATATCAAAAATAAAAACAAATACAAAACTAAAGTAAAAGACAGCAGCCCCTCACTGACGACTGCTGTCACATCAAATAAAAAACAAACATCAAATAAAATCCAGGCCTGGCCTCTCTCGATCTCCACTGTCATCGCTCCCCCTTTTATGCTTCCGCTCCTCCGCGAGAGATACGAGACCGGTGCATTTCATAGGTGTTGCTCATCAGTAATCACGCCACCGGCCTCGCGCCGTTCTCCCACGGCCCTCAGCCTCGTCCTGCTCGCCACATACCCCCATCGCCCCTCGCAGGCCGGGGGGTACCCACGAGACTGCGCTCTAAAATTAAACAGGTGTGTTTAATGTACTCATTTGGCAGTAAAAATCTATCAGATTAAGATTTTAAGTGTTATGAACTCAAAATTTCAAGTTATTTAAATGATTTGCTATATCTCTGTTTACAGTTTTTTCTCGATTGCTTAAACGCTATAACCAGGCTTTTGAACTAAAATTTCAAAACCATAACGCCATTTATCAAAAAGCACACCCATTTCACTAAACTAAACACTATTCCCTGTTTTGACACGAGTCAGATTTGTTGAACTGTCACTGCAAAACGCAACACACAAATTCCTTCATTTCTCATTGCTTAGACCATGTCGTCATTTAGAAAGCACTAGCATTCAATATTGTTCACTCAAGTCAGCGCAGCTTCAGCTCAGTTAGCACACAATTACCCAGGTGGAAACACTAAGAGTCAAAATTTAACACACATCAATCAGAACTTCAATAGATATATAAAAGGGCCCAGATCAGTTTATTGCGTTTTGGAACAATGGATCCAGAAAGACATGAAGGAAGAGGGATAAGAATGAGGAGGAGGAAGGGCAAGGACAAGAAGACAAGCAGTCTCAGATGAAATTCAAGCCACTCTAGTTGCCCATGTCTTTATCAATGGTATGACTATGAGGGAGGCTCGGCTACGAGTAAGGCCAAATTTGAGTCGCTTTACCGTCGCCTCGAGAACCTTCAGGGAGGTGTGGTGGCAAACAAAATTATATCACTGAATAAGAGACAAACATTTCCAATAGTCTTTGATGAGGTTTATTTTCTTGCAAGAAAAGGCCAGCAGTCATACAGTCACACAGAGCGGCTGCAGAGTGTGACAGTGAAGGGAGGGCATCCTTTCTCCTTTATAGTCTTGACTCCCAGAATGTTATCTTTCTAGGCAAATGATGGTATTTCAACCATATGTGGAACATTCTTAGACATATCCATCATATTGTATCCTTGAGTGGAGGCCCTCCTGTTACCCTGCCCTCCCAAAACTCTTTACCATTCCAATACAATTCGAATTCCATATTAGAATATGGTTTGTGTGTGCTCTTTTACTGTCATATGTTGGTCACACACATCTTACTGTAAGTAAATATAAAATAAAAAAAATTAGAGGAGAGAGTAAAAAAAAAAAGAGTAAAAAAAAAGTGTAAAACAGGAAAAAAAATGTTTTTGTGTGTGTGTGTGTTGTACTGTGTATGAATAAAAATGTGTCAATGTATCCACTGGTTGTGTCTTTTGTGTTCATCATGTGAAAAGGTTTGTGATGGGGGGAACCACAAGCAACATAACTTACCAGTTTTGGAAATGTTGTTTTGAATTTATTGCACCAGTGTGTAAGACTATGTTGTAGTGTGTGTGGTTTTGAGGGCTTGTGTGTCCTGTCTGAGGGCAAAGTTTGGTTTTTCAGCAAGAGTGAATGGTTTTGAGTGTAGAGCTTCATTTTGACCTGAAAATAGGATGTTTGGAGAATTGGGTGAGACATTATGGATTTGTGTTTATAGTTTTGAGAATACGAGGCATAGTTTCAAGAAATGTGTTTAAGCAATCAAGAAAAACTGTAATATGATTGGTCGTGCCTGAAATTCTGCCTTGACAACGCACTGATTGGTCGATACACAAGGCAGTAATTGTTTTGTTCATCATGAATTTGCTGATGCAGGCAGCAGGCCAGAGGCACTGACACTGCATAAAATCAGTAATTTCGGGGTTAAATCTGAGATTGGACATTTCAGTGAAACTTCTGGTGTATCACCAGAGCCGGCCAGTCCATCACGTACAGACATTTCAGGCCTCGCATTTGGAGCTGAATCACACAAGACTTTCAATTCCTGATGCCTGTAATCTCGAATCTTTTTTGAATCGGCTACTGTCTCGACTTTCGAGCCTGTTCTTTCACTCCCCCGCCACATAGCCTCGCTGACTTTCTGCAGTTCTTGTGCGCACAGAGAGCGTCCGATATTTTCTGAGGCTGAGAAAACGTATATGGTATGTGTGAATTCATAAAACTATTTTAAATAACATGTTTGCCAGAACATAACGGCAAAGTTTTTCAATGTCATATTTTTTCTGAAGCGTATTTGTCACAGTTCTGTCACCCTTGTCTGGGTTTTCTCTTGGTTTAGTGACAGAGCTGTGACACTCCCGGTTTGTCATGTGTTTGTGTTAGTCTGGGGTGCGTTTCCCGAAAGCATCGTTGGCCAACTATGGTCGCAAGTTCCGTCGTTACCAATAGAGTTCAATGGACATTGCGATGAACTTGCGACCATAGTTGGCTAATGATGCTTTCGGGAAACGCACCCCTGGTCTGTTGCGAGCACATAGCTGTCATGTTATTTCCTTGTGCCATGTGCTCTCCTGTCAATTGTCAAACCCCGCCCATCTTGTTATCTCGTTATTGTTTAATGTCCCTCACCTGCCTGCCTCGTTACCTTCCTTTTTTGTTCCCTATTTAGTCCCCCTGTGTTTGCAGTCCTGTGCTGGTTCGTTGTCTACAGTATGTTCCCTCGTGTTCTTCTTGATGCCTGCCTGAGTTCTCTCCTGTTTTTCCCCCCACGGGGTTGTTTTGATTGTAAGTTTGTTTTGATTGTAAGTTTGTTTTGATTGTAAGTTTGTTTTGATTGTAAGTTTGTTTTGATTGTAAGTTTGTTTTGATTGTAAGTTTGTTTTGATTGTAAGTTTGTTTTGTTTATTTAATAAATTCCTTTTACACACATGAATCCTCGCTTCCTGTTTTACCCATTCCGTGACAGTATTTTCTAGCCCCCTTCCTTCAGTTACTGCATGTACTGACAGCGTCATGTGTTTTCAGACATTATATCAGACGAAGGTAAGTGCAAATTCATAAAACCTTTTTTAAATAGAGTATTTACCAAAACATAAGATTATGTGTTGTTGATTTAAATTGAGTGTTTGTTGTAAAATTGTTATCTTAGCTAGTTTGGTAACTGCTAACTGGTACGTTACTTAGCAACTGCTACATACATTTCTAAGAAGTTAGTCATTAGTTAAAAATTCACGTTTTATTAATTAATGTTAGCCTACCTAGTGTGCTTGACTTGTTAACATATTCTCCTCTGACAAATCAGCAGACACTTTCTTGTGATGGATGTTAATGTGTCACTTGTTTGTCCTGAGCAGTTAAAGTGCCCACTGTTCTTAAGAAAAATCCAGGTGTAACAAAGGTTACTAATGCTCATATCAAACCTATGAAAAAAAAAAGACAAAAGTAAGATTTACATATAAATATTTTATTACTTTATTTTAATGTTTAAGATATGAAATATTGCTGAAGAAATAACAGTAAATGTAACAAACTAGAAAAATAAATAATTTGAACAATTCGGATTAGCTCCGCCCTCAGTGGGTTGCATCATTACTAGCGCGGGTTAGAGAAGAGTCTCTCGTCACGGAGAAAAAGTGAAATGACAATTGGGGAGCTAGCCGTAGTGCATTGTTGTGCATGTATCAATCATTGATTCGTTCTTGCTTTGATTATGTATGTATTGTATATGGTTCGGCAACCAAGTCTTTACTTAAAGAATTAGATATAATTCAATCCAAAGCACGAATATGTTGTGGAGCAGTTAAAACATCCCATGTAGATGCAATTGGAGTAGAAATGGGAGAGATGCCTCTAGATATTAGAAGGGAAAAACTGGCAATTACATACTGGGTAAATCTTCAACAATCAGCAAATAATCACCTTACTCGCAAAGTATTGGAGGAGTGCTGGGAATACTCATATGATGGAGGACACAGTTTTGGATGGAAGAGCAGAGTATGGGCTAAGAAATGTTGCATGGACAATAAGATCTTCTGTCCTAACATACCACTTACTGATACTCCACCATGGAAAGTCCCTGAACCGCTTGTAGATTTGAGCTTACTAGACAAGTCCAAAGAGGAGTACATTGGAAGTGAGGTTAATGCTTTTTTAAATAACACATTTTATTCAGTATTACAAATATTTACAGATGGACCTATGTTACTAAATACTTACTATGGAACCTATCAGTCAAAAGGTTGGATTAGGTGTATACATTCCACAATTTAAAAAACAGATTAGTTTGAGGTTGACTGATGAGATGTCCGTGTACACTGCAGAGTTAACCGCTATAATAATAGGACTACAGTGGGTCGAACCAGTCAGACCAAATAAAGTAGTAATATGTTCAGATTCTTCTTCAGCTTTCATTAGTATGGTACATGCAAGATCAGACAGAGAAGATTTATTAATGGAAGTATATTTATCATTATACAGACTGAAAGAGGCTGGAATAGTGGTGTATTTCTGTTGGGTACCAGCACATATTGGGGTATCTGGTAATGAAGTTGCTGATAAACTAGCAAAAAAAGCACTAGACAAGAGGGATGTGACGGCCAGAGTGGTGGCCGCACAAGAGCGGTAATATGGTTGTATCAACACACACACACACACACTTACACGAAGGACATGTATTTAGGAATAATTTTTATTTAAACTTTTTTTGTCATTCATATTCATTTGTTTCAGTATAATAATGGATCATAATAACCACACGAAACAAACAATATTAATTAATTATTTATTGTTAGGTTTTTGTTTACATTTATAGCACATTTTATATACATTGTTACTGATTTGAAGTGCACACAAATTAGTTGCGTTGTTTATGTTACTTATATTTGTTTCTATTTTGAGTTTAAGTTTACCGTGATCAGAGCCCATCTACGGAGAGCCTTGGCACTTCCTATCAGCCCCATTGTATCGATCTTGGTTGCAGTTCCATTAGAATTCCACTGGAGGTGATCGCGGGCGAGTGCAGACTGGGAGTCTATGGGGCTAGACGGCTAAATGTGTCTCTTTCACCTGATTGCCTTTGAGAAATCTCAGATTTGATTGTAGGTTTTGCAAGTTCAACATGGGTTATAGGTTGAAAGTTGAATGAACGAGTACTTATTTCTTTTCGATTTCTTACAGGTTGAGTTGTTGTTGCCCAGAACACGCTAGCATTCTGCTAATGACGTCAGCATTCTGACTTGATAGTGTCACTCGGCTCGCTCTGGCTACTCCGGTTATCTCTTTATGTAGGCTATATCTAGGCTACGAATAAAACAAAATATATTATAAACCACCACTCTGCCTCTTTTCATTTTCATTTAAAAAAATCTTAAACATAATGGCCACACAAATGTGGTTCAGGCAACGCAATTGATTATCTTCACTGCATATTTATAACAACACGAAATATAAAGCACAACCCTGACTCTTTTTGTTTTCATTTTAAAAATATGATGAATAAAAAAAAAACATTATAATATTGATCATTAAAACTAACATTTAGCAAAAAGAGACAGGGTTGTGTCATTTAATTTTATTATATGTACATACAATGAAGAGAATGTAGGCAACATGTAGCCTAGGCTATAATAAAATATTTTATATGTTTTAAATATATAAAATAAAATAACATAACCTTTTTTTGTTAAATGTCAGTTTTAATGATTAATAATAGCCATTCTAAAAGTATAAGTAGCCTAAAAGGTATAAGAAGCTATACAATAATAAATCCAACGATTCAGTCAAACATAAGTCAGCTCTCTAGGCTACAACGTTAAAGTTAAATAGACTAACGTTAAATAAAGCTATGAAACTTTACTTTGCCCTCAGCTAAAACGTTTTGCCAGGGAACAAATTATAGATTAATGATACAAATAAAATAAATAAATCGCCCGCTGCTGATATAAATTTATATCTCATGTTAAACCACTAGACTAGAGACATCCGAGCCAGCGGCAAGTCAGCAGCACTAGCCAAGGAAAAGCTGTTCTCGGCGGGGTACGAGCGCCGAGCGTCCGATTGCCTGGTTCTCACAACTCCGAAAACGTCAGATCAAATTTTCAAATAGGCGCTATCTTTATAAATAAACCAAAAATTTTATCTTTAAACAACTACATTCTCGCCTAAAATACTCTTAAAACTACATTTCGTGACACAATTATAGCAGTATTTTTAAATTACGCAGGGTTTCTCCCATAGATATCATATAAAGGCTAGATGTCTCGTCCGCGCTGCTGGCCAATGGAGGTCGACGTCCGCACACGGCGGCCATCTTACAACAGGGTGCTCGCTCACTCGTAACATGGTGCATGTACTTTTAAATAACCATAACTTGCTCAATTTTCTACCGATTTTCAAACGGTTTGGTTTGTTATAAACGTCAGAGATGTAGCTATGAAACTACATACATATGAATAATTAAACAAATGGACTTCCATATGAAAGAATTATAGCCACGGTAATGACGTTTGTAAGAAACCAAACCGTTTGTAAATCCGTTAAGATTTCACCGAGATAAGAGGATTTGTGTGCGTGCTGCTCACTCACCTTAATTCACAGAGCCCTGTCGTAAGATGGCCGCCGGTGATGCCGGAAGTGACTCCGCCTTGAGACATCTAGCCTTTATATGATATCTATGGTTTCTCCTCTGTTATTGACGCTGGCTGGTTGGTGTGAGATGCATTCTGGGATACCTGGCTGTCTCAAGTTCGTACAAGTCACCTCTCAATGCAACCTCGTTAAAAGAGGCGGATCAAGAACACATCCGGGGATTTGAATTGGACTTGGCTAGATGTGAACTTTGAATTGGAACAGTCCTAGGGCAGCAACTGATGACGTTTCACAAGTCCACAAGAACACAAGTACAGACAAGAACGCATATTGAGAAACGGCTATTCTCTGCCGTGATGAACTTCAAACATGGTCCGCTGCAGCCGCATCCTGGCGTAACAAGGATTAGAGTCCGGGCAGGAACAGAGAATTTAAGCGTTATTGGTTCCGCCCGAACATACTATTTGCTGGAATTGCCCGGGGGAGGAAGAAACGTTAATGATTTTGATTTACTTATGGTTATATTTTGAATGTAAAGTTGAATTGTTTCCCCTCTTAATTTGTAATGGGCCCATCCTTTCCTTTATAAGCTGTTGCTTTGTTCAATTGAGCAGGTCATGTGAATGGGGGGCCAATAGGGAAACGCTATTATTAATATATCAGGCAATGATCAGGCAATGATCAGGCAATGATCAGGCAAGGTGTCTGTTGAATGAGGTTGATGGAAATAGGAAATATAATAATTTTTTTGTAAATGTAAATCAATGGGTTAGGAAGATGGGAGTGGAAAAAGGAGATCTTGCAAAGCATACAAGATGGTTACCTATGCCATACTGGGTAATGCCTGAGTTGAAAATTGAGTTTGCTTTTCTCCAGGAGAAAGATAGGATGGAATTGATACCAAAAATAGTGAAATATCTTGATTCAATTAATCCGATCAGTATAATCATTTTTACAGATGGGTCTAGAGATCCAGTTAATGGAAGATCTGGGTTTGGGGTGTATGTAGAGAAACTAGGAATGAAAATTGGACGACGTATTTCGAATGGTAGCTCTGTTCTTGCTGCTGAGCTAATGGCAATTCTGTGGGCATTATGGTGGATTGAAGAAGCCAGCCCGAGAGAAGCTCTTATCTGTTCTGACTCTGCAGCAGCCCTGGAAACTTTAAGAGCAGGAAAATCTGAAGCTCGCCCTGATATTGTAAATGACATATTAAGTGTTTTCTTTAGAGTTGGGTTTGCTTGCAATATCACTTTCTGTTGGGTGCCTGGGCATGCTGGGGTGTTAGGGAATGAGCAAGCAGACTACATAGCAAAAGAGAGCCTAGGAAGAGAAATATATATTTATATACCCTTGGGGAGGGTGGAACTGAGGGAAAGTGTTAAAGAATGCTTAATTAAAGAATGGCAGAATGGATGGGAAAAGGAAATCAAGGGTAGACACTATTTTTCTATTCAACCAAAAGTTAGTAAAAAATGTTTTTGTACCTTTCCGTCCCGTAGGGACTCAGTTAAATTGTGCAGATTGAGGTTGGGGCATTGTGGGTTAAATTATTTTTTGCATATTATAGGAAAGCACATTTCTGGTCTGTGAATGTTGGAATATGGAAACAACAGGACATGTTTTTTTAGAATGCAGGAAGTATAATGTAGAAAGGAGAACACTTTTTTGTAAATTGGCAGAACTTGGACTTAAAGTCTTTTCTGTTACTTCTTTATTTGGACACAGTGACAAGCATAAACAGATCTCTGAAGCAGTCATCCAGTTCTTGCATGAGACAGGACTGTATTTAAGAATTTAGTTTAAGTTGACCTGTGGAGGGCAGTAATACGCCCAGTAGCGTCTACACTGCCGGAAAGAGAAGAAGAAGAAGAAGAAGAATTGAGCAAAACAGGGTTAATGTATAGGGTGTAAGTGTTTTTTTTTTTTTTCTTTTTTTTCTTCTGCCATCGAATGTACCACACTCCAGTCCGGTAAGTGGCGGCAATGCACCTATAAGCTGGATGCCAGCCGCCAACCAAATCCAAAAGAAGAAGAATTGAGCAGGTCAGTAGTTTTAGTTTGTTTGTTTGGTTTTTTGTCTAACTGTTTTTTTTTTTTTTATCTCATTTTCTGTTTGTTTATTTTTGTTGTAAGAAATTTATGAGTTTGTAAAGTTTTTTTTTTTTTTTTTTTTTTTCTTGGGTTCAAATAAAGACCCATTTTTTTTGCAAAGCTTGTGTTCCTTGTTCTTGGCTTCTCGGTCCCTCACAAGGGAGGTGGATGTTAAAGTACCTATGGGGAAAAAGGAGGCAAAATCGATTTTAAAGAGAAAGTTAATGAATAAGTGGCAAATTAGATGGGAAAGTAGTAGCACAGGGAGATGGTGTTATAGTATCCAAGGACCAGGACACTATTGACATCATTGACAGGAAAGAGTTGTTTAAATAGTTGTCATTGTATTTGTTGAATTCAAGGATTAAATGAGAAGTTGAGCTGATTCATCTGACAAAAATTGTGTTCGAACAGATTTTCCTGATTCATCTGAGATCATTTCTAGTCATTAGCACTTTATTCTTGGTGAGTTCATAAACTACCTTAATTAGTTATAATTTGTGTATTGTTCAGTTGTGGTCTTAAATGATACTGTGCTGTATAATTTGAGAAATATATTTAGAAAATGTGATTGAAGTGATAAATTAAGAATTAATTTACTGCTTAAAAGTGTTTATGCACATTTGTTGACTTCATGAGTGTAATGTGTGGTGTAACGCAGCTCACGTGGAGTCTTGCTAGCCATGTGGTACGAGCTATTAGCTAATTGAATGCACGTCATTTTAAGACGTAATTTTCTTAACTTTTAGCCCATAGTTGTGTTTCTATTAGAGTTAAAATGGTAATAAGCACTGGTAAATGAGTATATATTCATTTTGGAGGATTTCTTGTGATTAAAATCATCATTTGAAGTATTATGTTGTTTAAACAGAATTCATTGTAATTAATTAATTTTTTTCTGCCTTGTCGAAGCCCAAGGTTAATAGTAGAGCTAAAGTCAAATCCAATGGGGGATGGACCATTTAGGGCCCCACAGAGGGGTAGTAAAAGGCTTGGGCTCCACCGATGCAAAGGCCATTATACAGAAAGAACTTGAGCCTGCAGAGCAGGAACCTCTAAGTTATAAAATCTTACAAATGTGGATGGCGAGGACCAACCGGCCGTCGCACAGATGTCTTCAATTGGTATACCAGTGGACCAGGCTCAAGATGAGGCCATGCCTCTTGTAGAATGAGCTCTGATGCCAATGGGGCAAGGAAGGCCCATAGAAGCGTAGGTTAAAGCAATAGCGTCTACTATCCATCGTGATAGTCTCTGCTTGGTGACCAGAAGCCCTTTGGTGTGGCCACGAAGCATATAAAGAGCTGTTCTGACTGCCTGAATGGGGCAGAACACTCTAAATAGACTCTAAGGGCCCTAACAGGGCAGAGTAGAGACACATCTCTATCTTCTTCCGAAGGGGGAAGAGCTGATAGAGAAATGACCTGAGCTCTGAACAGAGTCGAGAGCATTTTGCTGCCCTACAAAGGCAAAAGACCTTAAGTCGCTAGAGTGTGGAACTGAGAAAAATGGCTTTAAAGATTTTTAGCTGTCCCGCCAAATTAATTATAGGTAGGACACTGGAAATCTGGCAAATAGATGTTTTAGTAATGAAAATTATATACATAAAAAAATCTTGAGCTCAAACTTGACTTTTGACCACTATTTTAAAGTTACTGTACTCTGCCTTTGTATTGTAAGCAAAAAGTGAGAAGTCATGCCAAGGCAAAAGGCAGTAACTTCCACATTATCAATATTTGGTTGCTGATCACCATTAACAAAATCATTATAGTAACACCTGTATAAAATCTAGTGATCATGGCATTTATTTTGTATGATTTACAATTATTTATAGCCATCTACTTATTGCTATCCTGTGCTTTGGTTGCATTCTGATGGCATTATTAATACATTTGACATGACAAAATACCTCCATAGATATATTAGAACTCAAGGCAGGAAGAGCGCTTGTCTCACAGAGAGAGCTTGTAAATCACACACCTACTAGCAGAAGTGCGGTCTTCAGTGAAAGAGGCTTTAGATCAGCCGACTGAAGTAGGTCCCTTCAGGGTCCTGAGGACCGTGAAAAGGTCCCAGGCCGGTATAAAAGGGGGTCGAGGCGGGTTCAGCCTCCTGTCCCCTATGAGGAAACGCATGATGAGGACGTTCCTTCCCAGTGACTGGCCGGCCACAGGCGCGTGGAAGGCTGCTATTGCCGCCACATATACTTTGACCGTGGAGGGGGTTCGACCCACGTCCAGCAGCTCTTGGTGAAAAGAAGGTACCAGTGGTACTTCACTTGAATAAGGGTCAAGGTCCCGGGCTGCGCACCAGTCGGTAAACACTGACCATTTAAGGGCATAGAGGCGTCTAGTTGACGGTGCTGTATTCTCAGTGATGGTGTTTAAGACCTTTTCCAAGAGGCTCCCGGGTACCCATTGAGGGGATATACATGGAGGGTCCACAAGTCGGGACAGGGATGCCAGATTGTCCCGTTTGCCTGCATGAGGAGGACCCTCCTCAGTGGTATAGGCCAAGGAGCTGTTTCCAGCAGCTGCGCCAACTCAGGGAACCAGACCTGGGTCTTCCAGAGAGGGGCTATTAGGAGGACAGCACTCTTGCTCTTCCTGATCCATTCGATGACCTGAGGTAGCATCAAGACCGGGGGGAATGCATAAAGAGGGCGGCTGGGCCAGTCGTGGGCCAGTGCGTCCCTGTCTTTGGAAAAGAAGATTGGGCATTGAGAGTTGCCTTCTGAGGCGAAGAGGTCGACCTCTGCCTTGCCGAAAACACTCCAGATCAGCTGACCAGTCAGGGGGTGAAGAGACCATTCCCCCAGGGGAACGTCGTCTCTGGACAGCATATCCGCACCCTGGTTCAGAATGCCTGGCACATGCGCCGCTCTCAGCGAGGGGCTTGTCAACGGCGAAGGCTTCTTAGCAGGAGAAACAGCGAAGTGAAGAGTTCGCTGAAGGAGATTAAATCTGATTCCTATGGCGAAATGGCCCACTTATATAGCCAGAAGCCACGTCCATTCTGGCGGGCTTCGGTGTGCGCGATGCACAAAGCACCATGATTGGTATGCACGCGTTAGCAGCTTTGCCATAGGTTCGTGCATAGGTTAGTTTAAAATAAAGGCTTCAATATTCTTGAGAAAAGGATTTTTCCCATAGCATATAGCTACGCAATACGAGAGACCGTTCTCGAAAGGGAACTATCTATTCACACCGAGGACAACTGAGGGACTCGCACACAACTATTACAAAGGGTGAAAGATAAGTTAAGTTAAAGATAAGTTAAAGTAGATGACAAACATGTCTGTTGTTATTCATTCCAGTGTTGTTCTGATCAATTGTTCTGATCTGGTCAATTTCACTTTTAAATGACCGATTTCTAAAGACATTTTTAATCAATTGATTTAATTTACAGCAAGTATTGTAATTGTATTTTTGACTGATTAAATGTTACAGTTTTTCTCGATTGCTTAAACACATTTCTTGAAACTATGCCTCGTATTCTCAAAACTGTAAACACAAATCCATAACGTCTCACCCAATTCCCCAAACATCCTATTTTCAGGTCAAAATGAAGCTCTAAACTCAAAACCATTCACTCTTGCTGAAAAACCAAACTTTGCCCTCAGACAGGACACACAAGCCTTCAAAATCACACACACTACAACATAGTCTTACACACTGGTGCAATAAATTCAAAACAACATTTCCAAAACTGGTAAGTTATGTTGCTTGTGGTTCCCCCCTCCTCACAAACCTTTTCACATGATGAACACACAAGACACAACCAATGGATACTTTGGCACATTTTTATTCATTCATGTACTACACAGTACAACACACACAAACAAAACAAAACAAACATTTTTTCCTGTTTTACTTTTCTTTCTTTTTTTTCTCTCCTCTAATTTTTTTTTAATATTTACTTACAGTAAGATGTGTGTGGCCATTATATGACTGTAAAAGAGCACACACAAACCTTATTCTAATATGGAATTGTATTGGAATGGTAAAGAGTGTTGGGACGTGACAGGAGGGCCTCCACTCAAGGAGACAATATGATGAACACGTCTAACAATGTTCCACATATGGTTGGAATACCACACTCTAAAAACTGCTGGGTTGTGTTAACCCAATTTTGGGTCAAATATGGTCTCACCCAACGTTGGGTTAAAAAATGCAATTTAAAAATGGACAAATTGCATTTTGGACAAAATCAAAAATGGACAAAAATGCAATTTAAAAATAGACAAATTGCATTGGTTACATTAAAAATGTAAACCAACGGCTGGGTTTGTCCATTTTTAAATTAAATTTTTAACCCAACGTTGGGTGAGACCATATTTGACCCAAAATTGGGTTAACACAACCCAGCAGTTTTTAGAGTGCATCATTTGCCTAGAAAGATAACATTCTGGAGTCAAGACGATGAAGGATGCCCTCCCTTCACTGTCACACTCTGCAGCCGCTCTGTGTGACTGTACGACTGCTGGCCTTTTCTTGCAAGAAAATACACCTCATCAAAGACTATTGGAAATGTTTGTCTCTTATTCAGTGATAGAATTTTGTTTGCCACCACTCCTCCCTGAAGGTTCTAGAGGCGACGGTAAAGCGACTCAAATTTGGTCTTACTCGTAGCCGAGCCTCCCTCATAGTCGAGCCTCCCTCATAGTCATACCATTGATAAAGACATGGGCAACTAGAGTGGCTTGAATTTCATCTGAGACTTCTTGTCTTCTTGCCCTTGCCCTTCGTCCTCCTCCTCCTCCTTATTCCTCCTCGATCTCTTCCTTCATGTCTTTCTGGATTCATTGTTCCAAAACTCAATGCAGTTTGTTTACATTTAAATTGTTTACACACATTTTCTGAAAGCATGCCTCATATTCTCAGAACTCTACACACAAATCAAAAAAAAAACACACACAATGGGCAAAACCCCCCCATGTTATTTCTTCTCAAAATGGTATTTTGTTTTCAAATGACACACACAAACCATCATATGAATAGACATTTATAAGAACCAGATGAACACTGATGTGCTCAGTGTAAAACACTATGATGAATATAAAACACTTCTTCTCCATTCATCATAATGACTTAAGCCTTTTTTTTTTGTTCAGTTACACTTACTACAGACAGTACATACATAAGTGTGTTGTAAAATATCTGAGAATATTGTTTTTATACTCAGAACACACAAATACATGGTAACAAATAGATTTTATTTTTCCCACAAAAACAATGTACACAGTGTAGACCAACACAAAGTTGTACATACAGTGGTCTACATACAAAACAACAGAAGAATTGACTGTATACAGTAAAAAAAAAGAAAAAAAAAAATCCAATGTTGGCATTCATTGCTCCAATGAAGAGCTCACCTGTTGCCATTTTATGCTAAAGCTCTGATTGCTAATTGTAAAACTGTGTGACGGGTGTTTGCCCATGTGATGAGTCAGTGTGCATATTTGAATGGCAGTGTGTTCCTTGTGAAAACAAGAGATTTTCTGCATGAAAATTGTGCCAAAAGCAGAGAATTCTGTGTAGTGTTTCGAAAAAAGTGTGTTTTAGAACTGCAGTTTGAGTGTAAAGCAGGAATTGTGCTTGTAGTTCAGCAGGATTGGTTCAGGGGGTTGGTGAATGAGTTACATGTTGTGGTCATTGTGTCTCAAGTACCAGTATTTGTGTGTAAACAATTGAGAAAAACTGTAAACTGATTTGGGCCCTTTTATCTATCTATCTATTGAAGGATCTAATTGATGTGTGTTCAATTTTGACTCTTAGTGTTTCCACCTGGGTAATTGTGTGCTAACTGAGCTGAAGCTGCGCTGACTTGAGTGAACAATATTGAATGCTAGTGCTTTCTAAATGACAACATTGTGTAGGCAATGAGAAATGAAGGGATTTGTGTGTAGAGTTTTGCAGTGACAGTTCAACAAATCTGACTCATGTGTCAAAACAGGGAATAGTGTTTATAGTTTTGTGAAATGGGTGTGATTTTTGATAAATGGCATTATGGTTTTGAAATTTTTGTTCAAAAGCCTGGTTATAGTGTTTAAGCAATCGAGAAAAACTGTAATAAACACTCTGATGCTTCCAAGCTTTATAATGGCAGTGGATTGCAACCATTGCAACCATCAGATTGAAGCTCAAAAGAGTGCATCTATCCATCATAAAAGTGCTCCACACGGCTCCGGAGGATTAATAAAGGCCTTCTGAAGCAAAACAATGAGTTTGTGTAAGAAAAATATTCATATTTAAAAATGTATAATGTAAAATAACTTGCTTCTGGCCAAATGAACATACGGATTCGACTTAAGTGTAAAGCGCAACTTATGCGCGTAATGTGATGTACTGCTGATATTTACGCTACGCCATGACGCACTACACTACTTCTGACGTCACAAGTTTCGTAAGTTGCGTTTTAGGCGAAAGTAGACTGTGAAACTAGAATTTTACTTTGTTACTGTCACAGTGAGGATCTGTGACTAGAGACTCTTATTTTGGAGAAGACTCTTAGTATGACACTGGACTGAGAAAATGCATACATACAGACACTTTCACACTAACATCTTAACACACTATCTGTTTTGCGCATAGTTTTACACCAGTTAACGCAGATATATGTGTGTCACTGATTGTGTATTGTTTTGTGTTGTACCTGTCTTCACCATGCCCTTTTTTCATTTACTGAGTTATTAATTTCTCGTTGTTGATTTATTTATTGTAAAGAACTCAAACAAGACCGTTAACCATGTTATATGTTTATTGATTTCAATTAACCTCTTACATAATAATAAATTGTCATACTTGCGTACAGGAACATTTTACTTTACCAAACAGACGAAACCCGGTCACAGGAACTGCCACCATTTTGAATGTCTCTTTCCCGCCAATAGGCACAGTTAATTGTTGTCATGTGTGAGGGGGAGATTGGAGTTCTGTTTGATTCTTTGATAAACGTTGTTCAACATTAATAATTAATTGAGTTGTTTTGTTTTCAATGTTTATATATTATTCAAACTGTTTATCTCTTTGTTACTGTTAAATCTATTTTGATTTGTCTTCTTTAAATGTCTTTTATTATCTTTAATTACCAAATGGTTTGGTCCAAGTAGGAGGGGCTTAGCCTTTTTAAGAAGGCGCCTCAGTGTGGTTAAAAGGCTCGTAGAGTGCGTGTTTGGGAGTTATTGCTCTGTTTTTGGGCCAATTTACTGGTATAGCCAAATTTTGTGTGCAGATAACTTTAAACAGTTTATTTTATTTATTTGTGTTTGATTTAGTTTTTTTTTTTTTTTTCTCTTCTTTGGATTTTCACTGTAAATACCAGTTGCACCTATTGGATTAAACACTGAACTTTTGACCTCATCATCACGTCACTTCATTTTTTCGCCTCCATCTGCCGGTACATTCAGAGCAGTGGTGCTGCTGCTGTTGGGGCCTCTTTGTGGCACCCCTGTCTCTGTTACAGTAACGTGTTAAATATGAATACTTTTCTTACAGAAACTCATTGCTTTACTTCAGATGACCTTTATTAACCCCCCAGAGCCGTGTGAATTGCTAAAACACTAAACCCCATTCTCTGAACCAAATTCTCAATAGCCTAAACAAATTGGTAGAATAAATCACTCTTTCTGTAAAACATTAAACAAGTTCAGGTAGTTAAAACACTGTTTGCTAATTTCATGCACACTTTTTGCAAAACTCTAAACACATCCTCACTCACTAAAACACATTTCACACTGTGATGTGATGCATTTATGTTTCAAAACACTAAACACAGGCAAAAGTTAAACACAACTTTAACACAGTTGTCATCGTTTACACACAACAACTCAAAATTGTTCACACTTATTTCTAATGATGTGACCAAATCAACTGTGCAAAATACAAGTGCCAAGTGCCAAAATTGACTCAAAATGGTGCACTGAATGTTGGTACCATCAATGGATGGAAACAATATAAGAGGGGGAGGAGGAAGAGTGTAAGAGGCAGTGGTGTAGTCTAGTTTTTTGTAGTGAGTATACTCTAATATAACACCCCCCCCCCCCCCCCCCCCGCATACTCACCCATCCCAGAGCGTCACCCCATAAGCACCACCACACTCACTAATGCATACAGTATGCATCGACATGTAATTGAGAGCATTATGAAATACTAAGTGTTATCAACATGTCAATTTATTATAAGCAACACAAGACTTTAACAGCCAATGACATTTACAGCTGGGGAGACTGGACTGATTTTCTACTGTTTAGTGTTAATCACCATCTAACTCAGTCAGTTAAGAGCTACCTTTAGCCTTAGATGTTATATGAATATGGTCCCTGAAGCACAGGTTTTATCAGTTGACAATTTTCAAAAAAATTTTTTTTAAAGCATTATAGACACAAATACAAATTTACTTTTAGAAATGGTGTTTTTGAAAAAAATGTTATTTTAAAATACATTTTACTGTGCAATTTCTTTCTAATTAATTTGAGTTAGACCGAACTTTTATTTTGGTGGGTTGTAGACATTTGAGTTTCTGTGTGTTTTAATAAACTATTATTATTATTATTATTATTATTATCATTAGGCCTGAAGTATACTCTGTGCAATAGTAATATATTTCTGTTATAATTTCTTCAAGTATAAATACAGAACTTTTATTTTGACAGGTTGTCGTAAAGACATAACAGTTTCTGTGTGTGTATATGAAACGAATGAATGACGATAGTTTTATCAAATGAAATGGTGAAATTCTCATCAAGTGACTCTCATAGCAGCTCTGCGATGAAATGCACATGTGTAGCTTACATCATGTCTCAATACAGTGAAACGCTGAAAACCCCACGAGCGTGAGTCACGCGTGCTTCTGTGTGTGTGTGTGTGTAGTGGAGCACACACTGAGCGCTCATTCCCAGAGACGCGTAGAACAATTGCAGTCTCTTTTAGCTTTAATATTCATAGACCCTAGTCCATATCGAGATTTGATTCATTGTACAGCAGCTACTTTTGATTTATTCATTCAAAAATAGCCAAATTCCGTGACGTTCTGCTTAATATATCAGGTTCCATTTGTGACTGGATTCCGCGATTCGATCCGTCGCTTCGCAAACACACAGACGGGGTGAATTTATGAATGAAAGTGTGAAAGTTCTGCCCCAAATGAAGTTGATACGTATCCTCACGCTTTTTTTAAGTGGGTATACGCAAATCCTTGGCCTTTTCTAGTGGGTATACGGCGTATACCTGCGTATCACGTAGACTACACCACTGGTAAGAGGTGGTGAACAAGGAGGAAGAGTATGAGGAAGAGAGAGAGCAAGGTGTGGAGGTGGCTTCAGGGTTTTTCCCTTTGCCTGCAGATATAATATTGACTGTGATGTGGACAAAGTCCTCTGGCCGGACCCAACATGAAGATGTGATGCTGAAGCAGAATCATTCTCTTTCACGGACCTTAATTCTGCAGATGCACAACTCTTCTGAGTGACTGTAACATGCTTTCATTTAGAGTTTTTTACTGGAACCTTTTTGGCTTTTGCAGTTGGGTCACTGTATTTTCACAGTATGCAAGTGCTGAATATACAGACATTCAATACTATACAATATTCAGTACAATACTACTTGCAATGCATACAGTATACAATTTACAGTTTTACTGAAATGCTAAAACACTAAACCCCATTCTGTGAACCAAATTCTCAATAGCCTAAACCAATTGGTCGAATAAATCACTCTTTCTGTAAAACATTACAGTTTTTCTTGATTGCTTAAATACTATAACCAGGCTTTTGAACTAAAATTTAAAAAGCATAACGCCATTTATCAAAAAGCACACCCATTTCCCTAAACTATAAACACTATTCCCCTGTTTTGACACAAGTCAGATTTGTTGAACTGTCACTGCAAAACTCTACACACAAATCCCTTCATTTCTCATTGCCTACACAATGTTGTCATTTAGAATGCACTAGTGTCACAGGCCGGGCGGGCCAAGTCAGGCTGCACCCACCCCCCTAGGACCCGTACCACCCTTGGGGAGTGTTAGACAGAGGCCAGGCAAAGACGACAGACAACGAGACTTCCAACAACACAGTATTTTATTGAATAAAATAGGGGCAAAGGGATCCAAAATGGTGAGTCTTCTGGGCAGGGTCGTTCCGTCCTGCGGACCACCGGGGGACCCACAGTCGACAGACAGAGAACTTACGGCTGAGCAGCTGCAGGCTGGGGAGCTTCACTGCAAAGCGGTCAGGTGAACATTCAGGTATGCACTCCTCTTGAAGGGCTGACAGACACAGAACTTGACGACAGAGAGACGTTACTGCAAAGCAGACAGGTGAGTATACAGACACGTAATCCTCTTCTTCAGTAATGACAGACAGAGAACTTACGGCTGGGGGAACTTCACTGCAAAGCAGACTGGTGAGTATACAGATACGTAATCCTCTTCTTCAGTAATGACAGACAGAGAACTTACGGCTGGAGGAACTTCACTGCAAAGCAGTCAGGTACGCATTCAGGTATGCACTCCTCTTAAAGGGCTGACAGACACAGAGCTTGACGACAGAGAGACGTTAGGCTGGAGGAACTTCACTGCAAAGCAGTCAGGTGAGTATTCAGGTATGCACTCCTCTTAAAGGGCTGGCAGACACAGAGCTTGTGACAGAAACGTTACTGCAAAACAGACAGGTGAATATACAGACACGTAATCCTCTTCTTCAGTAATGACAGACAGAGAACTTACGGCTGGAGGATTTTACTGCAAAGCAGTCGGTTAAGCATTCACCTACGTGTCTCTCTTCACAATGGGCTGACAGATAGTACACTCAAGTCTCTGTGGAGTACAACAGTATTAGCCTCTTCTTACGTCCGGGAACGTGATGGAAAACTCAGGTAATTGATGGACATTCAGCGGGTTTAAGTTCACACTTCACACATCAAGGCAGTGCATCACATCACTCCATCACTGCAATTCAACACTCAGTGGTAAATACATATGGCCGTCGCCCATTTCCTGACCTGGCATTCTCATCAAGAAGTCCCATAGACAAGAGAGAGCAGATGGAGATCGATTGGACTACTCACAGTCTCTCACCAGCGATCTTACTGTACAACGATTTCCTTCCTCCAGTTGAATCAGCGTACTCTTCCTCCCACACTCACAGTCTCGCGTCCATTGCCAGCCCTACTTCCTCTTCTCCACCGCTCGCGCTTCCTCCGAGATACTCAGTCCCCAAACACCACCTGTCCCCAAACACCTCCCTCTCCAGACACCTCCCGTCTCAGCCTTCACATCGTCCCAAACCTCTCGTCCCCCAACTTCACCCCTGTCTGATCTTCACTCTCTCCTTTTATCCTCCTCTAAATGGCAACGTGTCTCATTGTCCACAGCTGGCGGCGATTTTGGCTGATTACCCCATTCACGGAGATTTTGCGCTTGCCCGGAACTAAGCCGGTGTTCTGTTGTTTTGGGTCCGGCGGGAGGCAAATCTCGGCGGACATTAGTTCCGCCTTTGGGGAAAAATTAAAGTTTTCGTCACCCCGTGACACTAGCATTCAATATTGTTCACTCAAGTCAGCACAGCTTCAGCTCAGTTAGCACACAATTACCTAAGTGGAAACACTAAGAATCAAAATTGATCACACACCAATTAGAACCTTCAATTGGAGGAGGAGGAGGAGGAGGAGGAGGAGGAGGAGGATTTATTTATATAGCCCTTTTTACAATACAGATTGTATCAAAGCAGCTTCACAGTGATAACATGAAAATAATACAACACAGTTTGTTTCTACAAGAAAATTGCATCATCATCTACCTTAAGTAAGGCAGATCAATAATATTGTTGAATATTACAGTTTTTCTCAATTGCTTAAACACTATAACCAGGCTTTTGAACTAAAATGTCAAAACCATAATGCCATTTATCAAAAAGCACACCCATTCCCTTAACTATAAACACTATTCCCTGTTTTGACACATGAGTCAAATTTGTTGAACTGTCACTGCAAAACTCTACACACAAATCCCTTCATTTCTCATTGCCTAGACCATGTTGTCATGTATAAAGCACTAGCATTCAATATTGTTCACTCAAGTCAGCACAGCTTCAGCTCAGTTAGCACACAATTACCCAAGTGGAAACACTAAGAGTCAAACTTTAACACACATCAATCAGATCCTTCAATAGATAGATAAAAGGGCCAAAATCAGTTTGAGTTTTGGAACAATGGATCCAGAAAGACATGAAGGAAGAGATCGAGGAGGGATAAGAAGGATGAGGAGGAGGAAGGGCAAGAAGACTAGCAGTCTCAGATGAAATTCAAGCCACTCTTGTCTTTATCAATGGTATGACTATGAGGCTGGGCTACGAGTAAGGCCAAATTTGAGTCACTTCACCGTCGCCTCAAGAACCTTCAGGGAGGTGTGGTGGCAAACAAAATTCTATCACTGAATAAGAGACAAACATTTCCAATAGTCTTTGATGAGGTGTATTTTCTTGCAAGAAAAGACCAGCAGTCGTACAGTCACACAGAGTGGCTGCAGAGTGTGACAGTGAAGGGAGGGCATCCTTTCTCCTTTATAGTCTTGACTCCCAGAATGTTATCTTTCTAGGCAAATTATGGTATTTCAACCATATGTGGAACATTCTTAGACGTGTTCATCATATTGTCTCCTTGAGTGGAGGCCCTCCTGTCACGTCCCAACACTCTTTACTATTCCAATACAATTCCATATTAGAATAAGGTTTGTGTGTGCTCTTTTACCGTCATATGATGGTCACACACATCTTACTGTAAGTAAATATAAAAAAAAATTTAGAGGAGAGAATAAAAAAATAAAAATAAAGAAGGGGAATAAATGTTTGTTTTGATTTGTTGTGTGTGTGTTGTACTGTGTAGTACATGAATGAATAAAAATGTGCCAATGTATCCATTGCTTGTGTCTTTTGTGTTCATCATGTGAAAAGGTTTGTGATGGGGGGAAACACAAGCAACATAACTTAAGTTTTGGAAATGTTGTTTTGAATTTATTGCACCAGTGTGTTAGACTATGTTGTAGTGTGTGTGATTTTGAGGGCTTGTGTGTCCTGTCTGAGGGCAAAGTTTGTTTTTTTCAGCAAGAGTGAATGGTTATGAGTGTAGAGCTTCATTTTGACCTGAAAATAGGATGTTTGGGGAACTGGGTGAGACGTTATGGACTTGTGTTTACAGTTGTGAGAATACGAGGCATAGTTTCAAGAAATGTGTTTAAGCAATCGAGAAAAACTGTAATGTAACTAAATGACTTATAATTCGGTCAGAAGACTTCTCTATGTTCTTATATAAAACACAAGTCATTAAAAACACTAAATCAAGCTTCATTAGACAGTTCTTGTCCTCATCTCTGGGCTTCTTGTCTTCAGCTTGGGGTTTCTTGTCCTCAGCTCTGGGATACTAGGTGTCGGGGGTTTAATGACATATCAGTATCCAAAGAGGCAATCAACTCATCAGTCTTTCATACTCCTGTTGTTTCCCACCGAAGTTAGGTTCTAATCTTCTTGATTGACGCAAGTTGTAACTTTCCCAAAGTTTCTAACATCCTTCTCAAAGGCATCGCAGGTGCAAGCTGTTCACCTCTTCATGTCCTTGAACTCCAGTAAACTCAACCAAGATGGTTGATTTCCTTTTAAGGTTCTAGTAGGTTCTAGAACAGGGTTTCTCAAACTCGGTCCTGGAGGGCCACTGTCCTGCACAGTTTAGGTCCAACCCTGATCAAACACACCTGAGCAAACTAATCAATGTCTTCAGGATCACTAGAAACTCACAGCTAGGTGTGTTTGATCAGGGTTGGAGCTAAACTGTGTAGGAAAGTGGCCCTCCAGGACCGAGTTTGAGAAATCCTGTTCTAGAAGAACCACAGTCTTTTGCGTCCTTGAGCACACACACACATACACGCACACACTTCTGCTCCTCCTTCTCATGGGTAGGCACACACACATAAATAACTAACAATTACTGTTCATCTCTGCCAATTCAGTATAAGGCATTTCTTAGAAACAAAATAAATTTATACATGTACACAATGCATTATATTCAGTACATTGGTGTAAGGCAGGTGCCAGCAAGTCTGAGCGACCCCACGAGAAAAACAAAGACTCTCCTGAGAACACAGTGCAGGATCTAGGAAACATCTAATTGTTATTAAAACAGAAAATGTTGCTATTAGTAAACAAAAAAAAAAATTCTAAAGCTAGGTCTTTTAAACATTAGATCACTCACACCTAAGGCAGTTATTGTAAATGAAATAGTCACAGATAATAGCATTGATGTACTTTGCCTTACTGAAACCTGGCTTAAACCAAATTATTATTTCGATCTAAAAGAGTCTACTCCATCAGGATACTCCTATAAGCATGAGCCCCGTCTGATTGGTCGTGGCGGCGGTATTGCAACAATCTATAGAGATTTTCTTAGTGTTACTCAGAAAACGGGTTATACGTTTATTTCATTTGAAGTACTTGTACTAAATGTTACGCTCTTAGATGCTAGAAAAACATCCCTATTATCTTTAGCCTTGGCTACCGTATATAGATCGCCAGGGCCTTACGCTGATTTCCTAAAAGAATTTGCAGATTTTCTCTCAGACCTATTGGTCAATGTCGATAAAGCATTAATTGTTGGAGATTTTAACATACACGTAGATAATCAAAATGATGCGTTAGGGGCTGCGTTTATAGATTTATTAAACTCCTTTGGGGTTAAGCAAAACGTTACCGGACCAACTCATCGTTTTAATCATACACTCGATTTAATTATATCACATGGAACCGATCCAACCGATATAGATATCATTCCACAAAGTGATGATGTAACTGACCATTACATGGTAACTTGCATATTACGTACCCCTGTAATATATCATGCTGCGCCGCGTTATCGATTAGGCAGAACAATCCTTCCATCCACCATAGATAATTTTTCAAATTGCTTATTGGATCTGTCTCAGCTGCTCAGTGAACCCAAACAAACAGATGAACTAACCAGCACTATGAGCACCATTCTCTCTGGAAAATTGGATATTGTTGCACCTATTAGACTAAAAAAGGTCAGAGAGAAAATTAAAGCACCATGGTACAACAATACTACACGTGTTCTAAAGAGAGAAACCCGTAATTTAGAGCGTAAATGGAAACAAACTAATTTAGAGGTTTTTAGAATCGCTTGGAAAGACAGTACGTCACGTTATAAAAAGGCCCTAAAAGTAGCCAGGGCTGAGCACCTCCGCAAACTAATAGAAAATAACCAAAACAATCCTAGGTTTTTATTTAACACCGTGGCTAGACTATCAAATAAACAAGTGTCACCTGAACAAAATATTCCGTTACAGTTTAGTAGTAATGATTTCATGAATTTTTTCACTGAGAAAATAGAAAACATCAGAACCACAATTGTAAACGTTCAATCCTCAATCGCGCCTTATAACTCAGCCTCGATTATCACCCCGCAAGAACAATTACAGTGCTTTACAACTATAGAACAAAAAGAGTTAAATAAACTTATCACTTCATCTAAAACAACAACATGTTTATTAGATCCTATACCAACTAAACTACTGAAAGAAGTGTTACCTATAGTGGAAGAGCCTCTCCTCAATATTATTAACTCATCTTTATCTTTAGGTCATGTTCCAAGAACATTTAAACTGGCAGTTATAAAACCACTCATTAAGAAACCACAATTAGACCCAAATAACCTAGCAAATTATAGACCCATTTCAAATCTTCCTTTTATGTCTAAAATACTAGAAAAAGTTGTGTCCGCTCAACTGGGCTCTTTCTTACAAGAAAATGACATCTATGAAAAGTTTCAGTCTGGTTTCAGGCAGCACCATAGCACTGAAACTGCGCTCGTTAAAAACACAAATGATTTACTTTTAGCTTCTGACCAAGGCTGTATCTCAATACTAGTTTTACTTGATCTTAGTGCTGCGTTCGATACTATAGATCACACAATACTCTTAGATCGACTACAAAATTATACTGGTGTTCAAGGACAAGCATCAAGCTGGTTCAGATCATACCTATCTGACCGATACCATTTTGTCTATTTAAATGGAGAAAAATCGATCATAACTCCAGTAAACTATGGAGTGCCGCAAGGATCTGTGTTAGGCCCTCTATTATTCTCAATATATATGCTGCCACTTGGAAATATTATAAGGAAACATGGAATTAGTTTCCATTGTTATGCTGATGACACTCAAATATATATTTCATCACGGCCGGATGAAAACGCTAAATTATCCAAATTGACAGAGTGTGTTAAAGATATAAAAGATTGGATGACGCGCAATTTTCTTTTATTAAATCCAGACAAGACAGAGGTAATACTTATCGGTTCAAAAAACTGCCCACAAAACCTCTCACAATACAACTTTAACATAGTAGGATGTCCTGTTACTTTATCCTCTACAGTAAAAGACCTGGGTGTTATACTTGACTGCAACCTGTGTTTTGAAAATCATATTTCATATGTTACAAGAACAGCCTTTTTCCACCTTAGAAACATTGCTAAGCTACGTAATATGCTATCTGTTTCTGATGCAGAAAAGTTAGTTCATGCGTTCATGACCTCGAGACTAGATTACTGTAATGCTTTATTAGCTGGTTGTCCTGCATCCTCAATAAACAAGCTACAGTTAGTCCAAAATGCCGCCGCTAGAGTTCTTACTAGATCAAGAAAATTTGACCATATAACACCAATTTTATCATCACTACATTGGTTACCTATAAAGTTTATTTATTTATTTATTAGTTTATTTAACAGGGACAATGCAGTATAACATTGCTACAATTTCATGCAGCCAATGCTCTACATATAGGCTTCTAGCCGGAGGCTAATTTGCAGCCCCAGTCCCTGGTTGGGCTAAAAAAAAAAAAAAAAAAAAAAAAGAAACAAAAAATAAAATAAAATGAAATAAAATAAACAACTAAGACTATGTACAACCATCAATGTTCACATATCTGCTTTTGTTTGAACCACTTTTTCAGTTTTGTTTGAAAAATATTCAACTGTGTTTGCATTTTCAATTCAGCTGACAAGCTGTTCCATAACAACGTACCTTGAACTGAAAATGTAGATTGTGCAAATTTAGTTTTTCTCTGTGGTGCTATACAGTTCTGTGTAGTTGCACCTCTTGCAGCGATCCCCTTACTACTCTGTTTTGATATTAATTTGCATATAACTTTTGGCGCAAGATTATTTAAACATTTAAAAAACATTTTAATAAGAGATGAATTTATAAAATTTTCAAAACTAAGCAAACTATATTTTTGTAAAATGCTACAGTGATGCCATCTGGTTGGTTTCTTATCCAAAACTTTTAGTGTTTGTTTATATAGGGATCTAACAGGTTTAATAGTCAGTTGAGAAACCTGACTCCAGACAGTCACACAGTAAGATAAGTGTGAAAAAATCATTGCATGCATGTATAACTTGGCTGCTTTCAAGGATATATATGGTCTAATCATGTAAAAACAATTCAGATTTGTTTTCATTGTTCTACATAGCTTCTTAACATGCATA
This sequence comes from Squalius cephalus, assembly GCF_949319135.1. Lineage (NCBI taxonomy): Eukaryota > Metazoa > Chordata > Actinopteri > Cypriniformes > Leuciscidae > Squalius > Squalius cephalus. The sequence goes on from NC_137132.1 coordinate 26,056,542, forward strand.
TCAAATTTCAAATGAGAGTCTAAAATAACACCTAAATATGTAAAATTATTAACTGTTTCAATTTCCTTTTGATTGATCTTAATTATAAAACCACTCATTTCCTTCTTTCTAATTGAAAAACACATTGAGACAGTTTTTGTACAATTCAGGGTCAAACAACTGTTCTGTAACCACTGTGATACACCAATCATTTCATTTGTTAATATATCTGCAGCTAAACTTGGAGTCTTTGCAGATTTCAGTTTTTGCTTACCATGTTTGTCTGACCAATTTATGTTAAAATCTCCAAATATAACAGTTTCAATACGCCCATTTAAAAACTTCAACATTTCCTCTAAATTATTATAAAAAGACATATCATATGAAGGTGGATTATACAAGATCACAAGATTAAAATTCATTTTTGGGGACAATATAACATTTAACGCCAAACATTCTAATCCAACAATATCTAGTTGTATCTCAGCACATTTAAAAGTATCCTTAATCTAAATCATTACTCCCCCTCCTCTTCGTGATGGTCTATCCTTTCTATAACAACTATAACCAGGAATATCAATCATGCATGATGGTATACTGGTAGACAACCAAGTTTCACTTAACGCTAAGAATTCCAGGTTTGAGTTCATAAGCAGGTGTTCAATTTGGTCCCTCTTTGATATAATACTTCGGATATTCAGGTGCCCCCCTAAAATACCCTTTGGTTTGAGTTTTGAGTCCCAGATCACTCTGGCGTGATTCACAGTCTGAAATAATTTAAACTGTTTCTGTTTCTGTGCAACATGGTTGATGGCTCCTTTTGTCTTTAAGTTTTCATGAAGTACTTGTAGTTCGTCTGTTTGTTTTGCTCCAGACAACATATCATTTTGTCTATGGAAAAGAGATTGTTTAGACTCACCAAAGTTCTCTGAATCAGGGACAGGTTTACTACAGAGCTCTGATGTTTCAAGCATATATGCATCCTGCAAGATATCCAAAGGTAGTTTGGCCAAATACCCAACATCTCCCAGCTTGTGCCCTGAAGGTCCACTGATCTCTTCCCCACAGTTCACTCTCCAGTTTGAATTACACTCAATCGATCCACTTACTGGTTCAGTTATATGTTGATTTGTTGATGGTCCTGGGTTCATCTGTATATCACCGCTGAGCAAGAGAAGAATCAGTAGAACCTTTGCATTATACCATTTACTTCTCTTGACATACCGATGACTTTCCTTTACGATGATGATGGTTACTTTGCCAGCAAATAGAGTAAATAATGTGGTATCCTTGGGTGAAGAAGTTCAGTCTTGGTGTATCAACCATGGGCATGAGTTTGGGAGATGTAATCTGTGTTTCATATCCAGCAGCACTGATAGCAAAACCACATGGACTTATCAGGAACCACAAACAAAGCATCCACATGCAACAAGACTCATTATCCCTCTTTCCAGCGTTTAAGATCCATCCTTGGCCGAAGATTTCTTTAGTGTTGATGAGGAATTGTAAAAAAAGGTTAAACAAAGGAGCAAGTGTGGAGTCCAACAAACCACACCTGCACCCGGCGGCCATCTTTCTTTCTGTGATGATGTCCAATGCAGTTAGACATCAGCAGCTAGTCTGTGCAGCTAGTGCAGCTAGTATACGGAATTAATAAGTTCCGTATTAATTACAAGGTATTGCTACTGACTTATAAAGCCCTAAACGGCTTAGCTCCAGTCTATTTAACAGACCTTCTATCGCCCTATAATCCATCGCGCTCTTTAAGATCACTAAATTCAAGGCTTTTGGTCATACCTAGGATATCCAGATCAACGAAAGGAGGGAGATCATTTTCACATTTATCTCCAAAACTCTGGAATACTGAAATACTATTTTATTTAATACTGTGAAGCTGCTTTGATACAATCTGTATTGTGAAAAGCGCTATATAAATATAGTTGACTTGACTTGACTTGACACTGCAGCTCACACCTCACTCGCACCATCTCCCCCTCCCCCTCCCCCTCCCCCTCCAAATGACTTCAAAGGAACATCAAAATGACTGCTGTGTTCGTTATTACCATTACACCCAAGAACACCACAATCGCTAATACGCCATTTTACTCAGTGCTCCAGCTATCAGCAATGAACGCGCCGGTTGGCGCGGGCTATGATTGACAGCTCGCTCACGAGGGCGTGAGGGCGGGTCTGTGTTGAAACGCTGCTGTCAATCAACCATTGTGGAAGGGGCGTCGATTTTGTGAAGTCACAAAATCGAACAGCTTGATTCAGGAGAGGGGGAAACATATAAGAAGATTTAAAAAAAAAACACTGGATGGATTTTTTTCATTTTATGATGGTTGTGTACAGGCACTGCCAACACACATTTCAGTACAATCAACTTGTAAAAGTTCATGTACCATTATTATGACCCCTTTAACTCTACTGAAGAAAACGTTTAAATTAAATTCAAGTGTATGCAATTCCATGGGGCTATACAAAAATATCTTTGATTGTGTAAATGTGAATGTGACCGATCTTAGTGTAACGGGACTGTAAGTCTCGTCTCGTAGGGGAAAATTAGAACATTACCCTGGAAGACTGAAAAGCAAAAGGATCTTATTCCCTGCTCCAGTGCTTTGAGCCTCAATATGCAATATGTTATGTGTTTTACCTCACACTATTTTATATACTACAGGAATAGGTAGCATAGGCTTCAGGTGAGTATGTCGACACGGTGGCTCCCTGAAGTGCATGTGGTGAAAAATAAATTGAAATTCACATCCCCACCCACCTAATCCTAATAGTGTAAGTGAGACGCCCCTACCCCAAGGTAAGTTCAAAAATAACTGTCAAATGTCTTAATTTAATCAATTGGTAATTTACTTCTCCTTCCCTTAGTAAAATATATTTCTGCTTGAAGGATCTGTTTCAATGGAATAAAATAACAAAAAGTAACAAAAATAAAAATAAAGTTTTAAATTCCTTGTTTTCTTGAAAGACATTCAATTGGTTAACACTTTCAAAACAAACCTCTTTTAACACATCAATAGTGTTTCCCAAAATGAATGTCAGTATTAGGGAACAAACTTATTTACAGACAACACTGGATGTAGATGACTCTTATAGTTCAATCCAAATGATTCACTTCATAAACTCACTCCACCCAAATGACTCACTTCAAATAACTCATTTTGAATAGGTAGATAACCTTGAAATCACTTAAACGATTCTCATGAATCAATTTTATGATTCAGTTTCCAAACAACTCAGTTATCACAAACACAGTTCAAATTGACAGTTGAAACCAGCTCAGTTTGTTCAAACACTCAGTTCGGTTCACACTATATCAGCGAAGTGTTCGTGTGTGTGTGTGTGTGTGTGTATATGTGTGTATCGAACTGTTGTACCAGTCTGTGGCAAGACAACTTTGATGTGATGACTTGCGGTGACGTGATGAACAGCTGAGACAAGACAGTGAGATGTCGAAAGGATGGCAGGGTAATAAACAAAAAAAAAAAAACAAAAAAAAAAAGTTTCAGCACGGCCCAGGAAAAACTCAGGAACGAAAACAAAACCATCGAGCGAAATACCGGAGTTAACATGGCTGTGAACGACTTTTGCAGATTATGTGAAGTAAATCTACGCATCCACGGTACAATCAGCGTCTACGTCACGGCTCTCAGCCCGCCCTCTGTTCGTTGATTGGCCGGCTGTTTTGAGGCTGGAGGAAAACGGGGAAAACGGTCGCTATCTCAGACTGAGTACAGAAGCGAACTGAAATTGAGCGGAAGTATGAAGTCTGACGTAGTCAGGCTACAGCTAGCACACGGCACGCATAGATTGGATGATCTGAATCACACACAAAAATGTCTCTCAAAAACAAATCTTGATCATGGACGATCGTCAGTCTCTAAAAAAACAAACAAAAAAACGAATCACTCCTTCAAAACCGATCGTTCATCTCACAGACGCATCCTCGCGCACTAACAAGTGCACTTAAATGATTCACCGAAATTAAAAATCAATGTCTCTCGACTCCTACACAGTTTATGGATCACTCAGAAAAACAGTAGGATGCTCAAAAATTCTTACAGTCAGAATAATGCCAAAAACAAAAGTGTTCCGCATGAAACTCACGGCTCCAGCAACTCTCTCTTGTGCTCTCAGCCAGTCTTCAACACCGTTCTCTGTCCGATGACGCAATCAGCCGATTTTCTGTTTTAACTACGTCTCCAGTCTCACACAACAATGTTACTGTACACGAAACGTAATCAAACCATGCACAACTGTCTTACATTATTCCTTCAGAGAAAAAAAATGTCGACTTCTCGTGCTGCGATCATGGCGTGTCTGCCTCGTAAAGGCCTCATTATGCTTCTGCGTCAACTCCACGGCGTAGCTACGCCGTCACTCCTACGGCGTCGTGGCCGTTTTATGGTTCTGTGTCAGGTTGCGTTGCATCGTGGTGCATTTCACCGCCAGAACGCTAGGGGGGTGTGTGGTTCGCAAATCTCTTTGCTAGTTTGTTTTGGTTCCATGCGCCGGTTCCGCTTTTTCATTTCCGACAATGACGAGCGAAAGAGAGAGAGTGTTGTTGCAGCTGGAGCTAATTGACGTTGAAGGATGGTCATACTTTCGTACTTCCTCGATCAAACGTTCCTCAACTTGATCCATCATTGAAACAAACAGTCCAGTGGTCACTTTAAAAATGGCGGTATAGCGGGAGGGGGAAACCGAAAAAGCTGCACTCCGGAAATGATGTATAATCTGACCAATCACAGCCCTTGCGGTCTGCATCGCCTCGACGCATAGTTACAATTTTTTGGAGGTGCACATTGAGCTACGGCGGATGGGTCGGAGAGGGGTTCGCGGCGACGCAGAGGGGTCTGCGGGGGTACGCCGTCGATTTGACGCAGAAGCATAAAACAGGCTTAACACTGCACTCACTCTTCTTCCCAGACATCTTTGCATCTCCCGCGAACACACCGAAGAAGAAAGAAAAACCCATCAAAATAAAAGTCCCCATAGAGAAAAATACCTCCGTTACATCAGGTATATAGCAATTACCTCTGTTTGATGAACAAAACTGGCAAGATTGTGTCGTGAGACCTGCGGAATTAGATCTGAGTGGGTAAAACATAATTAAAGAGTTAAAAAAGAATAATCAAACATTCGCTCACTTTTAATGATGCCCAGATATCATTAAAACCTTTTTCATTTATGGAGTCAGATGAAATGAGTCAATACATACGAGAAAATGTATTTCATTTAATCTTGTTGTGTTGCGTAAAAGGAAAGACAGTAACATGTAGAAACCTTCACCCGTATTATTGGAGAACGCTCATTGGACCGATAGATGGGCTTACATTGGCGATATGTGTAACATATTTACTGACATATCGCTTGAGACTTACTAATATAAATATTATAATTAAACTTTATTTGGAGTACTTTTTTATTGCACAATGCTCATTTCTTAATATTAAGCATAACGTGTGTTTTAATGTCACTATCAGTAAGGATAGTATGATCTCTGTATAATATTAGTCTTTAAATATACGATATTTAAAGTGTACCTAAAGTATACTTGCAATAGTTTCACTTTAGCACAGTCAAATATACTTAAGTATATATTTAGTTGAACTTCAGCTCTATTTCTGGATAACTTGTAAGACTCCTCCTGCAATGACTCTCCAAGCCACTAGGGAGCACTGTCTGCTCCCTCCTGCAATTACTCTCCAAGCCACTAGTGAGAGCTGTCTTCTCCCTCCTGCAATTACTCTCCCAGCCACTAGGCGTCACCACCTGCTGTGAACTCTTTAGTTAGGACTGATCATCAAGTTAATTTGTTGAGGGAAGGGCTTTGGTCCAATTAGCTTCGCTTGGGTGGTTGGCAACGACTGAACTGTGAATGGGCGGGAGATGGCAGAAGGAAGTGACGGATTTGATAGTGAAGTAAGAGAAATGGAAGTAGGTAGTGGGAAATTTGAAGACTGGAGTTCAGTAGGAACTAAAACTAATTGAAAGCGTAGATGGAATAAAATAAAAATTATTTCAAATAGTGAGGGTACGGAGAGTGATCAAGGAATTGGAAAAGCTACAGTGGAAATCGATAAGCAATATGGAGAATACAAAGTAATAATGAAGCTAGAGCAGGAAGGATCATCATTTGGTACTGTAAGTGGAATCCAATTCAACTTACAGTTTCACTAAATAAACTAATAGGAGAAATTAAAAGTGCAAGAATTATGGGAAATGGAGCATTGTTAATTGAATGTAAAGATAACGCACAGCAAAATAAGGCCACCAAACTAAATAAAATCGAGGGACAAAAAGTGGTCGTTACAAAGGTAGAGAACAAAAAAATTGTCAGAGGGGTTATATCTGGAGTTTCTATAGTCGTAACAATTGAGCAAATTAAGAATAATGTAACTGGAGCCAAAGTGGTTGAAGTAAAACGTCTGAAAACAACAAGAAATGGGGAGAACTGTGGTAGCTTAGCATTGATGCTAAAAATAGACGGTGAAAAGTTACCGTCTAGAGCAGGGGTGGCCAACCCTGCTCCTGCCGATCGACTGTCCTGCACAGTTCATCTCCAACCCTAATCAAACACACCTGCCTTTAATTTTCAAGTGATCCTGAAGACCTTAATTGGTTGCTTCAGGTGTTTGATTAGGGTTGGAGATGAACTGTGCAGGACAGTCGATCGGCAGGAGCAGGATTGGGCACCCCTGGTCTAGAGTATACATTGGATATATGAGCTATGAAGTCAGGACATACGTTCCTCCACCACTAAGATGTTTCAAGTGCCAAAAGTATGGACATGTTGCAGCCGTGTGTAGAGGCAAGCAAAAATGTGGAAGGTGTGCAGGAGAACACGAATATGGGAAATGTGAAGAAGGAGCTAAGCTGAAATGTTGTAATTGCGCAGGTGAACATAGTTCAGCATACCGAGAATGTTAAGTAAGTAAGAAAGCTGTAGAAATTCAGAGAGTGAAAATATCTCAAGGGATCTCATATGCAGAAGCAGTAAAAAGAGTACCGGTTCAGTCAGAAAGACCAAAAGAGAAGGAAATAGAAGATATCACAAAGAATGTGTGTGATGGTTGTACCAAGATAAAGGAAGATACGCTGATAGTAGGCAAAAAAGATTTCATCCTGTTTATGGTAGATGTGATAAGACTGATAAGAAAACTGAGAAAATCAAGATAATAGTGAGATCAGCAGAGAAATATCTTGGAATTAAAGGTTTGGGAAGGGAAACAGTAGAGAGTATGTTAGGAGGAGGGACTACTAGTTCTCAAATATGGGATGGAGATACTGCAGTACCTTAAATATATTCCAATGGAATGCAAGAAGTTTAATTGCCAATGGTCAGGAGTTCAAACAATATATATCAACTTTACTAAATAAACCTCATGTCATTTGTATACAAGAAACATGTTTGAAACCACAATGGGACTTTGTGATATATGGATATAAAGAAATAAGAAATGATAGGAAAGACAGAAATGGTGGTGGTGTAGCTATTTTTCTGCAGAATGGAATTAAATATAATGTAATTAACATTGGGATCAAACAAGAATCACTAGAAGTAAAGATCTTGGTAGGGCCAGAGGATATCACAATTATTAATTTTTATAATCCATGTGAAAGGCTTGACTATGATAAACTGAATACTATTGGAGGACAAATAAAGGGTAAAATAATTTGGTGTGGGGATTTTAATGCACATAGTGCACTGTGGGGTAGTAATTATACAGATAGAAATGGCATAAGTATAGAAGAGTTTATTGATGAGAAAAAGCTAGTGTGTATAAATGATGGAAGAGGAACTAGATATGACAGTCATCAAAATAAGGAAAGTGTAATAGACCTGACCTTAACATCAAGGGAGATTGTGGGTATTACAAAATTGGATGTTTTATATAAAACAATTATTGGTAGTGATCATTACCCCATAATGATTATAATAGGAGTAGAGGTACATCAAGATGAATCAAGGAAAATAGTGAAATGGAATTTAAGCAGATTGGGATAAATTTCAAATAATGAATCAAATTAAATATGAAGAACTTTTTAAAAGGCACATAGTAGAGGTGGATGAATTCAATGACAATCTGGTGACAATAATTAAACAGTCAGCAGAGGAAGCAATTCCAAAAAGTACAGAGGGAATAAAGAGAAAAAGTGTTCCTGGGTGGAATGAAAATTGTAAGAAAGCAATTAAAAATAGAAATAAAGTATTTAGGCAATTGAAAAAAACATAATTTGCTGGAGATATTAATACAATACAAAAGAGCACAAGCAGTAGTTCGGAAAAATATAAGAACAGCTAAGCGTGTGTATTGGAAAAATTATTGCAATACAATAGGAAGAGAGACACAATTATCAGAAATTTGGAGAATGATTAAAAGAATGAATGGTATAAAAAGGAATTATGAAATACCAGTATTAAATCTAAATGGGAAAATGGCAATTAATGATATGGAAAAGGCAAAGGAAATCAAAAGGAAAGAAATTAAAAGGAAATCGAAGATTATGCCTGTCTGGTGTATAGTTAAGAGTTATATGGAGTTGCATTTCATAAGTAAAATAATTGTATTTACAGATGGTTCAAAGAACCCTGAAAATGGCCGCACAGGTGCTGCAGTATACATCCCACAATACGAAGAAAAGCAACATAACTTCCCAGTTTTGAAATGTTGTTTTGAATTTATTGCACCATTTATTGTAAGACTATGTGGTTTGTGTCTTTGTGAGGGCTTGTGTGTGATGTCTGAGGGCAAAGTTTGGTTTTTCAGCAAGAGTGAATGGTTTTGAGAGTAAAGCTTAATTTTGTCCTGGAAATAGGAGGTTTGGGGAACTGGGTGAGACGTTATGGATTTGTGTTTACTGTTTTTAGAATACGAGGCATAGTTTCAAGAAATGTGTTTAAGCAATCAAGAAAAACTATAACCGCTAGAGCACCAAAAGTTACAGACTGCAGCTTTAAGCATTAAAAATAAAAAGCACGGATTCAAACTGTTTATTTATTCTACCCAGTAGTCATTAGTCAGCAATAATAAAAAAAAAAGATTAATGCAAACATTTTATATATTAAACTGCAAATAACCAAACTTTTATTACAAAACCTTATTATACATTATACTTATTAATTAATACACTTTTACAGCAGATTTTATTCACAAAAAACTGACAGTCAGGACCTTAATGACTTTCATTTACAAATTCGGCATTAGTAACTTCCTTTTCGTGCCATTCAAGCTCATCCGCAAATAGCAGCATAAACAAAAACGACAAAACGGAGGATTCACATATCATCACATCACACCTGCAGCCGCGCTTCCGTGAATGGAGAAAAACAATGAAATTTTATATTTAAGGAATAAATTGGCCTATACACAAAATCTATTTCACTTAAATTAACAAAACGAAAGACAAAACAGTGTGACAAGTAGTTTCGGTTCCTTTTTGTGACGGGCTCCACAAACAAGTTTACTGAAAGGAAACCAAGACAGCAGAAAGCGGCACATCCTGTTTGCTTTGTGTTGTGGAAGTTTACTACAGTCCAGTGATAAAATATCTGTGTCCTGGAAATGGAAAGCCTCAGGTGTCGCTTCACTCGCTGTCTCCCTGTGGAAAGGTGAATAGGCTCAAATGTATGTCAGGATTCAGAGAAAGGGGATCCAGACGGAGAATGAGCAGTGGAGTGATATTTATTAGCAGAAGACAGTACAAGATAGGTGAGGTGGGAACACAGTCCAAACTATAGGCCAAAGCAAAAACTGAAGAACAGGCTGGTTGTGGACAAGACAGCTCCAGACACTATAGCAACAAGGCAACAGTTTGAGGAACCAGAGGCTTTGGCATGGAGAGAAGTAACTGCTGAAGCACCAGAGTTGGCAGCCAGGTCAGGAGATTCAGCGACCAGGAAGGACACAGAGAGCAGGGCAGGAACCAACACAAGACAACACTCGAGACAAGACAACAAGAGAAACAAGATAAAAAACAAAATAAAACTGTCAACTAAGACTAGAGGAAATCAAATAAAGAAATAAATTTAGTTCTTAGCACAACACGTGACATATTCAAACCAATAAGTTTGAAAACAGCCGTAACATTTTATTGCGCAGCATTGGTCTGTTGATCTATCAATTAGGCTAGCAAATCAACATTCCATCATTTGTTATTTTTAGTGATCAGAACACAAACCCATGCTCCCTTGTGGCTGAGAAAATACTGAGATGTTGAAGTGAAAATAAAATTTTCCCACAATAAGATACTTTGATAAAGTAGGCTACAGATAACCCACTTGAAAAGTGATGAAGTTAAACTACATTGTACGGTCCACCATTGGAAAAGGAAAGTATTTTTTTCTAACCTATGCATGCCATGAAATGCAGATAAAATGAGATTCACGTCATATTAAAATAGACAACAAGATTTAGCCAGATTAGTCCATTAATAAAAAAAAAAAAATCCCTTGGAGCAAATTGACTCATTGATTCAACATCTTCATGTGTATAATGCAGTTTATGGCTGTTTAATACTGTTGAACCTCATGTGGACATGCCATAAAAGGGTGGCCATCAAAGCAGAAAAGTGAAGTTGTAAATGTCTATATAATCTTAAACGCTTGTTTTGTTATCCTGGCAGATGGCAGAGATAGAGATGATGGTATCTTTTGTTTGCTTTGAGACTTTGAAGTCCAGATGTTCTTCAGCAAATGCCGTCTCCAGCACCAGCAGTAGAGACTGTTTCAGCTTCTTCTTATACTCATCACACATGAACACATAGAGAATGGGGTTCAGACTGCTGTTGAGATAAACCAGGCAGTAAACTGATGTTTTTAATAAAACATATTTAGAAGACTTACTCCACTGATTCTCTTCTGCACTTATGTAATAAAATTTGTGGACATGATAAGGAAGCCAGCATATGAAAAAGGCCAGGACCGCAGCTATAATGACTCGGTAAGACCTGAGCTGGTTCTCCATTCTGAGACGTTTGACTCGCACGCCGATAGCTATATATGAAGATGCAATGATCAGGAAGGGGATGAGAAAGCCCACTATGAACTTGCATGTGACCAGAGACTTGATATGATATTTATAGTTTACTTTACTCTCCGCTGTTGAGGGATTGATAACTACATGGATGCAGCAGCCAATGGATAAAACCCACACAATCACGCAGATGATTCTGGCTTTTAATAGGGTTCGATTATTTCGAGACCACACAACCATCCATGTGCACAGGCATCGGTCCAGACTAATAGTCATCAGCAGCAAAATGCTAGCAAATGAGTTTTGGTAAATCATAAAGCGGAGAAACATGCACTTGAAGGAAACAAAATCCTTAATATTGCGTGCGCCTAAAATGGTGTTTATGATTAGAGTTAAGCAGCAGATGAAGTCTGCAATCGCCAAGTTGAGGAACCAAATGGAGTTGACTGTCGTCTTCATTTTGTAACCAGTCACAAATATGACAAGCCCGTTTCCAATGAGACCTACAGCAGGTATGACAAAGTAAATGCATATGATAAAGATGGTAATGCCTGAGAAGATCTCTGTCTGCACTGTAGAATTGTCCGTACTGAATCTGGTCACATTTTGAAATCCAAAAGTAGTGGTTGCTGCACGAAAACAAGAGAAGAAAATACAGTGAGCTTTGGTTTCTGGACTCGTTTAACGTTTTTATGCCACTTTTCACATGCAACACATTTTCTACCCCAGGATGCCATACGAATCTTATGCTTTAACACTCTCGTCAATTTATGTAATTTTCTATTTTTAAGTTTTTACTATTCTGCAATGTCCAACAAATAACAGGATTGGAAGGATAATTCTGTCATTGTTTTGTCCTAACGTTTCAACAGCATGAACTGTATCTACAATACATATACGCAAACACATAAAATTAAAATGCAATGTTCACACTTTTCACATAAGATGACACAATTACAGTTTATAAGACGCTCGAAAATTATTTTGTCCACAAGCGATTTACCAATTTTTTTTCTGGTAAATATTAAATGGTGTATGATTATTCCTTATTATGACCATAAAAAAAAAAAAAAAAATATATATATATATATATATATATATATATATATGTATGTATGTGTGTGTGTGTGTGTGTGTGTGTGTGTGTGTGTGTGTGTGTGTGTGTGTGTGTGTGCCTATAAAAGGCAATTTAAAAGTACTAAATAAATAAACCACCAATTAAAAAATAAATAAAAGTTTAAACCCATCTTGGACATGGCCTGCAGTTAAGGACACATGTGAAAAATCCTTTTGGAAATCTCTCTAATCTCTCTACAATTTTCATCCAAATACAGAGAATGATAATATTTTCTCCTCACACCCATATGCTCTCAACCGGCAACAAATATGCATATAATGTATATAGATTCTTACCCATTTTCTTTATGGCTTCAGGCCCATATAAACCTCTTTGCAAGTTCTGTTATAGTTGAAAATCAACAACTGATGATAAGTTCCCCTTTACTTCTCTTTAAGATTGATGGTGTTGAGAAATATGCTTCAACAGAAATCTGTTTATCAACTATACACTTTTAAGATAACAAAGATCTGGATGCTCGACAACCCCTCTTTCACCTGTGTCATTGTGACAGTGATCAGATTATCATATCCCAAACTGGTGCACCTTATACAAAAAAAAAAAAAAAAAGAAAAAAAAAAAAAAACAAGGAGAAACCAATGCAGTGAGAGTTGGCTCTGCTGGAGCAAAAACATGCAAATTAAACATTTTGTGGTATTTGACTTGCAACACGTTTTCTGTGTTAGAATCATTGTGTATTGTTTTTCTAAATGTTACTACGTGTTTCAGAATGTCTAGAGAACATTCAAAGGTAATATTCCCCACAATGTTTGCAAAATGATAAAATAGAATGTTCCTTTAACGTTTGTACAACCAAGAAAAAACGGGACGTGTTGAACATGACACTCAGAAATATTGTTTTCATAACTTAATGAGAACATTGGCAAAATGTTTTTAGAACATATTTTTGTTACATGATATTTGCGAGATGCTGCAAAAGTTGCGAGATGCAGGTATCCGTCAATGCTTAGGGTAGACCGGGTATGGTTGTGACATGGAGTGAGTTGTAACACCACCAATTCCACCAATCAGGGACAAGCTAGGAGTCCAATGATCATTTCAAGGCTGTAAATAGGTACATGCAGATTTTATAAAGGAAAAAAAAAAAACAAAAAAAAAAAAACAAGATTTTTTGGTAAGAATGCAATTTTTTGACTAAAACTATATTTTGTGTAGTAATTATACTTTTGCAGATAAAATCCTATAACTTATACAGTGAGGAAAATAAGTATTTGAACACCCTGCTATTTTGCAAGTTCTCCCACTTGGAAATCATGGAGGGGTCTGAAATTTTCATCGTAGGTGCATGTCCACTGTGAGAGACATAATCTAAAAAAAAAATCCAGAAATCACAATGTATGATTTTTTTAACTATTTATTTGTATGATACAGCTGCAAATAAGTATTTGAACACCTGTCTATCAGCTAGAATTCTGACCCTCAAAGACCTGTTAGTCTGCCTTTAAAATGTCCACCTCCACTCCATTTATTATCCTAAATTAGATGCGCCTGTTTGAGGTCGTTAGCTGCATAAAGACACCTGTCCACCCCATACAATCAGTAAGAATCCAACTACTAACATGGCCAAGACCAAAGAGCTGTCCAAAGACACTAGAGACAAAATTGTACACCTCCACAAGGCTGGAAAGGGCTACGGGGAAATTGCCAAGCAGCTTGGTGAAAAAAGGTCCACTGTTGGAGCAATCATTAGAAAATGGAAGAAGCTAAACATGACTGTCAATCTCCCTCGGACTGGGGCTCCATGCAAGATCTCACCTCGTGGGGTCTCAATGATCCTAAGAAAGGTGAGAAATCAGCCCAGAACTACACGGGAGGAGCTGGTCAATGACCTGAAAAGAGCTGGGACCACCGTTTCCAAGGTTACTGTTGGTAATACACTAAGACGTCATGGTTTGAAATCATGCATGGCACGGAAGGTTCCCCTGCTTAAACCAGCACATGTCAAGGCCCGTCTTAAGTTTGCCAATGACCATTTGGATGATCCAGAGGAGTCATGGGAGAAAGTCATGTGGTCAGATGAGACCAAAATAGAACTTTTTGGTCATAATTCCACTAAACGTGTTTGGTACCATCCCAAGAACACCATCCCTACTGTGAAGCATGGGGGTGGTAGCATCATGCTTTGGGGGTGTTTTTCTGCACATGGGACAGGGCAACTGCACTGTATTAAGGAGAGGATGACCGGGCCATGTATTGCGAGATTTTGGGGAACAACCTCCTTCCCTAAGTTAGAGCATTGAAGATGGGTCGAGGCTGGGTCTTCCAACATGACAATGACCCGAAGCACACAGCCAGGATAACCAAGGAGTGGCTCTGTAAGAAGCATATCAAGGTTCTGGCGTGGCCTAGCCAGTCTCCAGACCTAAACCCAATAGAGAATCTTTGGAGGGAGCTCAAACTCCTGTTTCTCAGCGACAGCCTAGACACCTGACTGATCTAGAGAAGATCTGTGTGGAGGAGTGAGCCAAAATCCCTCCTGCAGTGTGTGCAAACCTGGTGAAAAACTACAGGAAACGTTTGACCTCTGTAATTGCAAACAAAGGCTACTGTACCAAATATTAACATTGATTTTCTCAGGTGTTCAAATACTTATTTGCAGCTGTATCATACAAATAAATAGTTAAAAAATCATACATTGTGATTTCTGGATTTTTTTTTTTTTTAGATTATGTCTCTCACAGTGGACATGCACCTACGATGACAATTTCAGACCCCTCCATGATTTCTAAGTGGGAGAACTTGCAAAATAGCAGGATGTTCAAATACTTATTTTCCTCACTGTATAAGATGTTTTAAGGCAAAATGTGATGCATTTTAACCTGCTAATTTTAAACCATTATGCTAATATGGTTGGTTAAACACTGTCTGACAGTGGAGGGGTAGGTAAATCTTTGAAAAATTAAAAACAACTAAGAACAGGTTTAAAAAAAAAAAAAAATCTTACAGAATGCCTATACAGTTGAAAAGAATGACAGATGTGTGCCAGCCAGTGTTTTTAAAAAAATAGGAACTGACGGCGTTTCAGTGAAGGGCAGGTCAGTCAGATCAGTTGCGATGACAATGTTGAAAGCCAGTGGTGAGACCGCAGAGAATGAAAACATTTAAGTTGTCTGTATGAAACCATTTGGCAACTCAAAGCCAAAGGAAGTGTGGGTAAAATGTGCCCTATGCAGTCTATGGGCCCGCCCACCCTGGTCGCATATGTCTATGTAGGCCTATAAGACAGCTAAAAATAAACAAGAAAGAAAGAAAGATACCATCTCTTTGATCATTAATTAACACAAATCCCTGTGATACTGTATGCACTGTAGTTAAGGACACATGTGAAAAATCATTTTGTATTTTATCTCTACAATTTTCACCCAATTACAGAGACAGAGATGGGCATAAATACATGGAAATGTATTTAAAATACAAATACAAAATACTGTGTGGAAAAATGTATTTAAATACAAATACAAAATACTGTGTGAAAAAATGTATTTAAATACAAATACAGTATTTTGTATTTTGAAAATACACAAAATACAAGTGGAATTGGCCATCCAGTGCAGGTATAGGTCACAGTGAAAGAAGAAACTACATAGGCCTACTGACTTTTCATTCTTAACCACATCTCTGCCCTCTCTGTCATTCTTTCTGTCATTCTTTCTTTCTTTCTTTCTTTCTGGCAATTACAAATAAACTTATGCAAAATAGCAGCCATTTATATACTTATTTCTGGTTACAATGTAGTCTATTACTTGTGGAACACTATTCAAAAATTCATACTGTATGTAAAACTGGGGGAACATTTTCTAATATCTAGCAAAGAATATGGATGGGCGATATGACCAAAATCTTAATTTTACTTCACAGTAACAATAGCATGTTTTCACAATTCTCAATATCAGTTTTGATTCCACAGCATAAACTGAATTTCAAACTCTTTTTTTTTTTTTTTTTTTGCAGGTAGTCCAATGCTTTTTAAGTAATTTTATGTTTATTTTATGTAAAGTTTATTTGTTTCTATTAGTTTATTCAAATTAGAAAGTGTATCTAAATGGAGATTTCATTTAGAATTAATTTAGATTCATTTGACACTATTTCCCCCTTTTTTATTATTATTTTTCATGTACAATAAAACTAAAAGCTTAAGATTTTTGTGGAGTATCATTCATCAGTGTTTGTTTTTCCACTCCAACGTTCCAATAATTCCTGCCCACTAAAAGCTGCACGGATAAATTTGCTTACCCCACAATTAGGGGCCCATTAAACGATTTAGAAAAAGTTCCATCAATTAACACTTTATATCATCACTATGATAGTGTCATATCACCCAGCCCTAACATGCAGTAATGCTTTAAACACATTTGACAAGCTAGTTGATAAAAATCAACAACCGGTCAAGACTGATTGGCTAACGCTATTTTCCTAGCCTGGTTAAAACCAGACCATTCTCAGTAATAACTGAGTTATGGTCTGGCAAAGCTTCATTAATAACTAATTTCCAAAGGGGCGTCACCAACGGATGTCGCTCAAATGCCTCTGGGCACAATTGGATAGACCTAAAACCAATCAGAGCGATCGTCATCGTGTAAAGCCCGCCTCAACGTTTCTGATTGGTGCCTCGATTTGGACGGATTAGAAATCGGCTTGAATGGGCTCTTTGCCAGTCTACTTGCAGAGCAAATCTAAATTTGCCGGAAGTTTGTCTGGGTTTTCCCAGGCTACTATTTTCCCACTTGTCTGTGCACTTTTATTCTTTCATGTTAACTAAAGTGAATAATGCACTATTTTAACTTTAATCAACAAGTAGAATAGATCATGACATTCTCACCTTATTCCAAAAAAAAAATCGTTGATCCAATACTGAGCTAGTGAATGGACTCTATTTTAACGGTCTGAAACGCAAGTATCAAGCGCGAAACGCAAGTAACTTTGTGGGCGGGTCTTGGGCGCTGTTGCTATTATACCGGCGGGATAAATGACTCTTGCGCCCGACGCAAATCTAAAATGGGTTGGTCTGAAGTAGCTTCATTAATCATAGGTGTGGTTTGGGCGTAACGTGAAATAAACCAATCAGAGCGACATCTCACATTCCCTTTAAGAGCAGGCGCGCTTGTTCTATGTCGGATTGCAATTATAACGGCGAATTTGCCAGACGCACGCCAGGAGCGGTTCACAGCCGAGGAGACCGACGTTCTCGTCAGGGCCGTAAAACACAGAGAAGTGACATTGGGGATGGAGAAACACACCCAAATTAACTTCGGTTAAACAGGCGTATGATAATTTGGGTAAATGTGTAAGCTAGATGTATGCTTTTATAATAAACTATCTATCTATCTATCTATCTATCTATCTATCGTAATAATGTATGATTTGCAAAAATGAAAACTGCTGCTTTTGTGTAGATGAGAGAATCAAAGTGCATGCGCGTTGTGCACACGCTACGTTACATTGATTATGGCCAAGCATGCGCCCTTAAAATAGCATATGAATAACATGCGCAACGTGCCACTTAGTGGCGGAATTGTTTTCTAAACCTGCAAAATAGCATGAGGGAACGTTTGTGCCGGAACACGCCTCCTCTTTGTGCTGAACCGAGCCCGGGGAGCGCAAGTGTATTTCTTAGTTAACCGATGTGCGTCTGTGGAGGGAAAAGTCCGCTGTGCGCGGGTGCAAAATAGGAATGATACATGCGTCGGTGTACAAAGTCAATTGCGCTGGGTGCAAGATAAGGCCCAAGGCCTGAACTAGTTGATGCACAAAATCAATACCTGATAAAGAGGTTGACTGGCAAAAAGTATTTTATGTATTTTGAAAATACAAAAATACTCACCTTAAATGTATTTAAATACAAATTACATTTGAATTTTTCCAAAGGCTTTAAAATACACAATACAAAATAGTATTTTGTATTTCAAATACGTATTTTAAATACATGTATCTGAAATACTGCCCATCCCTGTACAGAGAATGATAATATTTTCTTCTCACACCCATATGCTCTCAACAGGAAACAAATATGCATAATGCACATAGATTCTTACCCATTTTATTTATGGCTTCAGTCCCATAAAATCCTTTTTGCAAGTTTTTTTATAGTTGAAAATCAACAACTGATGATAAGTTCTTCTTTACTTCGCTTTAAGAGTGATGGTGGGATGGTGTAGAGAAATATGCTTCATTTCGGTAGAAATAGAAATCATTAGAAATCATCAATAGAAATCATCTCGGTTACTAACGTAACCTCGGTTCCCTGAGAGAGGGGAACGAGTATTGCGCAAGTAGCTTACGCTTTGGGAAAAACTCCTTTTCTCGAGAATATTGAAGCCAAATTTTTAAAACGCAGTGCAGCTGCACAGCAGACAACTAGCTGAGCATCTAGCGCGGTCATTGGCTGTGCTGCAGCAACTGCACGAGCCTATGTTGAGGCGGCTCATGCGCGCGAACCAATCAGGTCGCTTCGCGCCCAGACGCGTCAGAGCCCGCCGGAATGGCCATGGCTTATAGCTATATAAGTCCCCATTTTTGACATAGAATTAGGTTTAAATCAGTGGTCTCAAACTCAATTCCTGGAGGGCCACAGCTCTGCACAGTTTAGCTCCAACCAACTCCAACTCACACCTGCAAGGAAGTTTCTAGTAATCCTGAAGACCTTGATTAGCTGGATCAGGTGTGTTTGATTAGGGTTGGAGCAAAACTGTGCAGAGCTGTGGCCCTCCAGGAATTGAGTTTGAGATCACTGGTTTAAATCGACTGAAGCGATCCCCTGATCTAAGCACAGTACCATGGCAGGTTACACAATACTCATTCCCTTCTCTCAGAGAACCGGGATTACGTTAGTAACCGAGATGTTCCCTTTTGAGAGGTCTCTCGTATTGCGTAAGTAGTTTACGCTATGGGAACCCCTTTCAAAACGCAGTGCGTGCTTAAAACTTCACCCCATACTATAGCCTAGGGCAGAGCGCCCGAGGCCCATAGAAGAGTAAAGTTATAGAGTCCTAATAGAGACCAGACCAATGACGAGCCTCATTTAGGGAACCAAGGAATGGGCCTTAAAAAGGGCCAAGCCCCTTATTTATAATGTATAAAGAACCGTATTTCGGGTTGAACCAGGACCAGATATACATCAGGCCTTATAGTTATGGTGAATTGTGCTTAAAGTCATTATATTGAAAGAACCTTTGCTTGTAAAGCGGGAACTTCCAGGTTATGAAATCTCATAAATGTGGACAGCGAGGCCCAGCCGGCCGCCGCACAGATATCTTCAATTGGTATTCCACTCAACCATGTCCATGACGAGGCCATGCCTCTCGTGGAATGAGCTCTGACGCCTATGGGACAAAGAAAGGAGGCCATTAGACTCATTAGCCAGTGAGATATGATACTATTCCACTATCCAGCGTGATAATCTTTGCTTTGTGACCGCGAGCCCTTTAGTGCGGCCGCCAAAGCATACGAAGAGCTGTTATGACTACCTGAGCAGGGCAGAATGCTCTAAATAGACTCTAAGAGCCCTGACAGGGCAGAGTAGATTCACGTCTCTTTCGTTCTCTGGTGAGGGAAGAGCTGATAGCGAAATGACCTGCGCTCTGAACGGAGTGGAGAGCACTTTAGGAACATACCCCTGCCTCAGTTTAAGGACGACTCTGGAGTCGTTGGGACCGAATTCAAGGCAGGAAGCGCTTACTGAAAGCGCTTGCAAATCACCTACTCGCTTGACTGATGCCAGTGCTAGCAAGAGAGCAGTTAGGCTTCAGGTCAGCGGACTGAAATGGCTTAAATGGGGCTCCCTTCATGGCCTCCAGGACCATGGAGAGGTCCCAGACAGGCACAGAGGGGGGTCGAGGTGGGTTTAGCCTTCTGGCCCCTTTAAAGAAGTGCATGACCAGGTGATTGCCCGACCACATGAGCGTGAAATGCTGCTATGGTCGCTACATATACTTTGAGCGTGGAGGGCGTGCGCCCTGCGTCCAAAAGCTCTTGTAAAAAGGAGAGCACCTTAGGCACTCCGCATGAGTAGGGGTCCAGGCTCCGTGCAGTACACCAGCCGGAGAACACTGACCATTTTAGAGCGTAAAGACGCCTGGTCGAGGGGGATCTTGCTTCAGTGATGGTTTTCAGCACCCTTTCTGGGAGGTCCCTGGATACCTGTTGAGGGGCCATACATGGACGGGGATGCCAGAATGTTCCGTTCGCCTGTGTGAGAAGGTCTCTCCTCAGCGAAATCGGTCATGGGGCTGTTTCCAGCAGCTGAGTCAACTCGGAGAACCATAGCTGGTTCTTCCAGAGAGGAGCTATCAAAAGCACTGCACACTTGCACTCCCTGATCCGTTCGATGACCTGAGGAAGCATCGTGACCGGAGGGAATGCATATAGTGGGCGGGGGGGATCGGGGATCAAGACCTCTGCCTTGGCCAATCGTGGCCTAGCGCATCCCTGTCTTTGGAGAAAAATGTCTGGCAACGTGCGTTGTCTTCTGAGGTGAAGAGGTCGACCTCTGCCTCGCCAAAGATGCTCCATATCAGCTGAACCGTTCGCGGGTGAAGCTATCATTCCCCTGGGGGAACTTTGTCTCTGGATAGCATATCCGGACCCTGGCTCAGAATGCCTGGCACATGCACCGCTCTCAGCGAGCGCAGGTTGTGCTGAGCCCATATTATGATGTTTTCGGCATTGGTGTGCAGGTTTCTCGACCTGAGTCCACCCTGGCAATTTATATAGGACACCATTGACATGTTGTTCATTCGGACCAAGACGTGGTGGCCTTTTAGATATGGGAGAAAAGCTTGCAGTGATAGAGCGGCCGCTTTTATCTCTAGAGAGTTTATATGTAGGCGTCTCTCCGGGCTCGACCGATTGACTGGTCGGTTGATTTAGTAGCTTGCAGAGTCAGGTCAGTGGAGCTGCGCAGGTCTCTGAAAGCTTCCAGTTCAGGTCCAGACTCGTCCATCGAGCGGAGAAGTTAGGCCTGAAAAACTTGGAGGACAGCCATGGTATGACGCGCCGAAGCAGCTTGGCCAGCAGAGGCGTAGGCTCAGCCAGCGAGAGCTAAAGTGACGTGGCAAGGCTTGGACGGGTGAGTCGCTTTTGGTTTCCATCCCATGGCGGCGGGAGGGTAAAGGTTTGCGGCCACAGCTTCTGCGAGGGGAGGAATCGTCTCGTAGCCTTTTTCCACAGCGCCCTCGACAGTCGAGAGTGTTGAGGTAATAGAAGGTTTTAGACGAGCTGAATGCGGCGCTTTCCACGACTTAGTTAGCTCGTCGTGTACTTCAGGAAAGAAAGGAGCAGGCCTCTGCTGAGGGGCCTGCCGGCACCCCTGCAGGAACCATTCGTCCAGTCTGCTACGTGTGGGCTCCTCGGGCGAAGACCGCTCGAGCCCGAGGTCTTCAATGGCCCTAGTCAGCACACGGAGAAGCTCTGCGTCAAGGCTAGTTCTCACGTCACTCATGTTGGCTTGTGTTGAGGGTGCGGGGTCGGCCACGGAGCCCGTCCATTCCTCACATTCGGATGCAGCGAGGGAAAGGCTGTAATCCTTGTCGTCCTCCTCGTCTGATGCCCCAAAAGAAACGAGACCGGCCGCTCGCTGAGAGGGGTACTGGTCCGCCTGTGTGAACAGGACCGGCAAGGGGATTTCTCTGGGAGAGAGCTAGGCACGCGGGGACGGGGCCAGCGTATGCTCACTCATATTCGTCCACTCTGGCATCCTCTGTGCACGGCGCTTTTTCTTACATGGCTTGAGCAAAGGAAAAGGAGGGGCAGGCGTAGGGTCGTCGGTGGCGAAGCTGGCTAGTCGAGCCCTCAGTGGAGAGAGCGCCATTTCAACGCACTCCGGGCAGCCGCCCTTAGAGAGTGCAGCTTCCGCGTGGTCACGGCCCAGACAGGAAGCGCAGAGGATGTGACAATCTGCGCCGAAGAGAGGGCCTCTGCACGACGCGCAGGTGACCCGAGGCATTTGAAACAACGCCTGGAAATTGCTCTTTTAGAAAGTGAGTCGCAGTGGTGAACACACTAGCTTTTGTAAAAGGATATAGCGCGCCGGATGGCACAGCAGAACAGCGGGCTGAAGGTGGCGTCCAGTGAAACCAGGAAGCCGGTGTCCTCAAAGCTGCTTAGCAGGTGGCTTATTCCGCTGAAGGCTTATCGATGGTGGCGAAAAAGGCTTCTTAATCCGGAGGACAGCAAAGTGGAAACTTGCTGAGGAGATTAAATCTGATTCTATGGCGAAAATGGGGACTTATATAGCTATAAGCCATGCCCATTCCGGCGGGCTCTGACGCACCTGGGCGCGAAGCGACCTGACTGGTTCGCGCGCATGAGCCGCCTCGCCATAGGTTCGTGCAGTTGCTGCAGCACAGCCAATTACCACTGCTGTGCAGCTGCACTGCGTTTTAAAAAATTTGGCTTCAATATTCTCGAGAAAAGGAGTTTTTCCCATAGCGTAAGCTACTTACGCAATACGAGAGACCTCTCGAAAGGGAACTATTTTTATTGACTATACAATTTTAAGTTCTATTTCTGCAGTCTGAAATATTAATTGAATGCAGAGGAATGTGTTCCCTGTGCTGACACGCTATCAAACGACACTATCTCGTGACAGTGTGAAACTTTCACTAAATAGTTCATATCCAGAGATTCATTTTTGAACATTGATACTGTTGAGGCAAAAATATCTATTCAACCCTCATCACTGCGTAAGAGACACTATGAATCCAATTGACTTTTAAAAAGTATTTATTCTTGCAAGAAGGCCCAGTCGCCACATAGCAGTTACGCTGTGGAGTGAGACCCAGACAGAAAGAGCTGGGCAGCCTTTATACTCGTTTCAAGGCCTTATTCAGCAGGGCTTCTTTCCACCACACATTCCATAGATAAAGGACGCATTGTTGTATAAGCTTCTATTTATCACTAGCTGACACTTAAGACCACCAAAAGTAAATACTAGGGTCAAAAGATCCCTTCCCAGCTGTTCCCAAAGTGTCTCACTCCTGCACTTCCACAGGTATACAAATATACATAGGCCTATATTCCCCGTTCACATATAGAAACATGTGACATTACTTTGTAATATCTACTGAAGATCAATGAAAATCAAATTTTTCCATTACAACATTAACTAGAATGCTTGCCTTATACACACTCACAAGTCACAAGACACAATTTTGACACTCTTTTGTTTACAACACAAATCAGATTAATTGTTGTAACAACAGGCTACTAAGAGTCTAGTTTTCTTTAAGAGTTGTATTGCCTTGGCAGCTGATCAAGGAATTGTTGGTTTGTTTTTGTCATCTTTCTGATTAAGAAAGTCCAGATGTTCTTCAGCAAACGTCGTCTCCAGCACCAGCAGTAGAGACTGTTTAAGCTTCTTCTTATACTCATCACACATGAACACATAGAGAATGGGGTTCAGACAGCTGTTTAGAAAAGCCAGGCACACTACAAAAGGTCTTGCTTTAGAAATTACTTCTCGAACATTAACATTCTGTTTATTCTCCACTGCATATGAATTGAAACACAATTTGTGAATATGGTATGTGAACCAACATAAGAAAAAGGCCAGAACCACAGAAATAATAAGACGGTAAGACCTGAAATACTTCCCCCTTTTGAGATGTTTGACCCGCACTCCAATTGCTATATATGAAGATGCAATGATCAGGAAGGGAATGATAAAGCCACTATAAACTTGTATGTGTACAGAGACTGTAAGTCTAGATACTTACAGAAATTGATTACAAAAGGAATGCTACAGACAATGGATAAAACCCACACAATTATGCAAATGATCTTAGCTTTTACTAGAGTTTGTTTATTCTGAGCCCACACGATCATCCATGTGCACAGGCATCGGTCCAGACTGATAGTAGTCAGAAAAAAAATGCAGTGAGCGTTGGTTCTGGAGCAAAACCAAGCAAATTAAACATTTTGTGGTATTTGACTTGCAACACATTTTCTCTGTTAGAAATACCATTGTGTAATTTATTCTAAATGTTACTACATGTTTCAGAATGTCTAGAGAATATTCAGTAATATTCCCCACAATGTTTGCAAAATCATCAAATTAAATGTTCCATTAACGTTTGTATTACCAAGAAAAAAACAGGATGTTTTGAAAATGACATTCAGAAACTTAATGGGAACAATTTCTTTTAATTTTTTTTTTAAATCTGATATTTACGAGATGCTGCAAAAGCTGCGAGATGTGGCCGTCCGTGTATGCTATATAGACCAGCATCCACAATGGTGCCTCTCCACCCCTAATCAAGTAATTAAAAAAACGACATGGCAAAACACCAAAGATCAGTAAAAAGTATTAAACACTGAACAGAGGGCAAAAATGAGTATAAAGTATATGGAACTGAAATAGGGAGTCTGTATTTGACCATATAAATGCAAAAAATAAACTATTTTAATCCTTGGAAGAACACAAATGAAACATAAATGTTTATAGCTAAAACACATAATCTATGCAAAAAAATAAAAGTAATTCTGCATAATTTTCCATTGAAACCAAAGTTTTTGGCCAAGGTTTTTCAACATACTCTGACTGCAGCTTCATTGCCCTCAGGCTTCTCAATAATAATGGTGTTTCCTATTTGGTTGCAGTTCACAGAACAGGTCTGAGCTGTTCTAATCACGCTTCCTCTGATTTCTTAATAGACGTGACTGCTGGCCAATCATACTTTGAAGCATTAATTTGCTCAGTTAATCTTCTAATTAGGTGCTACATTTAGTAATTTATTTATATGATTTATACACTGTCAGGTTACTGATTGGGTCTCCATTAGTATTTAATTTACAAAAAAAAGATGAGACTCTTACCCATTTTCTGTATCTCTGCAGCTTTGTGTTCCCACACCTTGGCAAAAGATTCAACAGTTGGTAATAAGATCTCCTCTTCTTATATGAAAGAAACAAGTGTGGGCTGAGAATGTGGAAAAGGAAAATATTTTTCTGTTGAAAATTATTAGCCTGCTAACTTGTCTGCACATGTTGCATACCTACTTGGAGGGCACAATATATATATATATATATATATATATATATATATATATATATATATATATGTGTGTGTGTGTGTGTGTGTGTGTGCGTGTGTGTGTGTGTGTGTGTGGTACACAATATGATATCAATGAGGAAAAAAATATTTGTGGTGTTTTTGCTGCTTAAAATTGGAGACTGTAACAATGTCAATACACATTTTAATACATTTTTAATGTATTTAATTTTTAAAAGCCTCAAGGCAACATTGTAGGCTACCACAACGGAGAAATTGAAACATTTGACATTTTCAGTGTTCTACCACACATACATTTTTTTTTTTTTTTTTTTTTACGTTTTTATACACACAGAAACGTATAATACTGATGTATTGACAGCACTAAAATGTAAAATATTTACGTATTGACAGCACTGAAACGTAAACTAGTTATGAACAACTTTACTGACGGACAAATTTGTGTATTCCTATACGCACACACATATGTATATACAGTGATTGCATAATTATTATGCACAACACCAACACTTAAGCTTGTGATTCTTATTAATGTGGGTCATATTCAGGATTCTTTACCAGGGTAAAGGGTCCTGACACCTTGCAATTATGGAGACTCCAGGGTGGTTGCCGTTCTGGAAATTGCTGGAGACTAAATGGTTCCTGATGGTTTCACACCTAATTCTTCACTTTAATTCCATTTTTTTTTCTTTCTTTTTTTTTGCAGGTAACATGTGTCTTTTCTTCTTGGCCTGTATTTGTATGACACTACTGTCCATTGGTCACGGCCTAATTTCGCAATTTCTAGTATTGCTTTAGTATTGCATTCTTCTCATAGGCATTTAGTAATTTTTGACTTTTCAGTGCGCGTTAAATCTCTTTTTTGCCCCATTTTAGGGCTAACTGTAAAAGAAAACCTGCTTATTAATTATGCACACCTGAATATAAGGCGTTTTTCACTTCCAGCCTTCGTTGGCAATTATATGCGCGCACAGACACACACACACACTCACTCACACATACACACACACACACACACACACACACACACACACACACACACACACACGACACCTTTAAATTAATCATGCTTGACTACAATGGTGTCAAATGTCATTGGTTCTTTCTAATCTGTCATAACCTCAAACCAGGCACGACAATATGTTTTCCTATGCCGTGTTTAAAATGAATGCAATAGCTTCATCAGAAGGCAAGCTTAGAGAATAACAACTTCAATGGTCTGTTTCTCCTTTCAGTGCGACGTGTTTTCCACACAATCCTGTGGTCTTATGGTCAATGCATCATGCAACAACAGTTACAACAATGCAATTGGCAGATAAAGTGTAAAAAAGGCCTTTGTGCCAATCACTTTGACTGATACCTTGGCAGAACTGCTGATGTGAACAAGAACCACAATCATGTCCCGCCTGAAGCAACTACACTAAGAAAGCAAATACAAATGTTACAAATATGGCAATATTAGTATAATAATATAGTAATTACATACAAACTATTTTTTTTAATTTATACTACATTCAAACAATTGGGGTCAGTATTTGAAAGAAATTAATTCATCAAGCACACATTAAATTGATCAAAACTGGCATTAAAGACATAATAAAAATGTTACAAAATATATATCAAATAAATGCACAAATTTTAATTAGCACAACTGTTTTCAACATTGAAACTAATGGTAAAAAATTATCACATTATCATGATGATGCTGAAAATTCAGCTTTATCATCACTGGGATAAATTACTTTTTAACAAATATTTATATCTTAAATTGTAATAATATTTTACAGTATTACAGTTTCTATGTATTTTTATCAAATATATTCAGCCTTATTGAGAACAAGAGACATCTTTCAAAAATATAAGAGTAATTACTTAATTATTTACTTAGTAGTAGACGTTGTAAAAACATGTAACAAAATGTAATTAACATGTAACTAAGTTATGGAACAGCCTGTACTTACAGATTGTAATTACGCACATGTAATAGGCAGCTACTGTTACACCTATGTAACAAGCCGAGATGGATAAGGTTTATAGATACACATGAAGTACACTTAAGTACAATCTTGATACACTTTATTTTACGTAGTTTATCCCTGTGTAATATTATGTAATTGCAATGTAATTAGGAAGCTACTGCATGCATTTAAGCTGTGAACTAGTGAGTTTAAATCAAACTAAGGCACAGATGGATAAGGTATGTATACACAAAGTACACTTAAGTACAATCTTGATACACTTTATTTTATGTTACATATGTGTAATGCTACAGAACGTACAAAATTACCATGTGTAACTGCAGGCTTTTTCCGACCTTAGTAACCTAAGTACTTGTGTTACATTGTGTAGTACTAAGTACTTTCTTATATAATTACACTGTACCAAGTCTGTAACACGCATGTAACCGACTCGGCTTATTACATATGTGTAACAGCAGCTGCCTATTACATGTGCGTAATTACAATCTGTAAGTACAGGCTGTTCCATAACTTAGTTACATGTTAATTACATTTTGTTACATGTTATTACAACGTCTACTACTAAGTAATTAATTAAGTAATTACTCTGTAACACGGACACCGTAAAATAAAGTGTTACCAAAACGTTAAAAAAAACAGTGCCTATTTCCCTGATGTTGTTGTGTATTATTAACAGTGCGCTCTGATTTGTTTTTATTTGGGTCGTGGTTCCTGGAAACGGCAATACTGATGAATCTTACATCACCTCACTATCAATACATCATGTTACTATCAATACATTCGATAGATGCAAATACATTTGACAAACTCATACTCACATTTATTTTTTTAATCCTTATCACCCTATGATTTATGTTATGTGCTTGAGTCACTTCCCATAATCTTTAGAAGGTGTTTTTAATATTTTTATTGGCATTATTTTCAAATTGTTGGAGCTCTAGTTGGAGGCGACGATCTGGTCAATCCATTGGCGGAGGTAAGAGACCCGGGCATAGACGGCTGGGGTGCGAACATTGCAGTCGGTGGTGCCCCAGGACACGATGCCCACCTGATACCAAACACCGGAGCTCTCACACACCAGAGGACCACCAGAATCACCCTGTAGTTGACAGACAAACCCATATAAGCACATCAGAACTAAATCACTGTATGTATGTATATACATTTAGGTATGTGTCCTCATATACCTGGCAAGAGGAGACACCAGAGGCTCCAGCACAGATCATGGCGTCTGTGATTCTGCTCTGACCCCAGTACTGCCTACATTGAGCCGGACTCAGAAGCGGCAGCGCGGTCTGCTGCAGGATATTAGGACTTGCTGTAAAAACAAAGCAAATAGAAGAAAATTGTAGAATATCCAGTCATTTTAGTCATGAATGTAATTGTTTTTGACATCAGTGATGTTGATGATATATTTACAGGTGGTTCCAGTTTTGCCCCATCCAGTGGTGACGCAGCGAGTGCCAGAGGGGATACTGGTGGAGGAGGCAGCCAGACACACAGGAGAGATACGGGACGTCAGCTGGGCTGGAGAGGACAGTTTCAGTAGGGTGACGTCGTTGTTGAAGGTCTGACTGTTGTAGTAAGGATGGGTGATGGCCTACAGTGGGAGGAAAAATTAACTCATGAGATTATTTATTATACAGTACATACACTATACCGTTCAGAGGTTTGTATCTATACCGTTCAATACGATTTTTTTAAAATGTTTTTGAAAGAAGTCTCTTATGCTCACCAAGACTGCATTTATTCGATCAAAAAAAACAAAACAATTTAAAATCACTGATTTCTATTGTAATATATTTTAAGTGTATTCCTGTGATGCAAAGCTGAATTTTCAGCATCATTACTACAGTCTTCAGTGTCACATGATCCTTCAGAAATCATCATTCTAATATGATGATTTACTTAGTATTTCTTATTATTATCATCAATGTTGAAAACAGTTGTTCTGCTTCATATTTTTATATAATTTATATTTTTAACTTTCACATTTGATCCGTTTTATGTGTCCTTAAACGTTTGAACAATAGTGTCTAAAACAAAACAATAGATCCCAAAATATTAGCCAATATAGCTAATAGAGAACGACCTCTGAAGTTTTCTTACTGACTACAAACTAGGGCTGTCAGAGACTTTCGTGATATCTGTCAGATAGTAGGGTCAGTTACTCACGATATTAAAATAAAAACTCACAGCAACTTTAATCTTGTGGTATTACAAGCTAAAAAAAGAGCAAGGCGTAGCGCAATGGACAAAGGAGTCTGTTTGTCGCAAGTATTTGTTAAATCCCGCCCCTAGTAAGCAAGCCACACTTTTTTTTTTAACTATGGCAGAGTGACAAAATCCTGTGGTTTCTGAGGTAATGCCCAGATCAGAGAACCACAGCAATGCAATCAGCAGATAGTGACTCAAAGGGATACAGTATGATTAAAGCATGATACCTTGGCGATCCTCATGACTTGAACAGATTCAGCGCTGGAGCCGCGGTTATGCTCTCCAAGGATAACATAGTGATATCCAGCCCTAGGGTAAGATTGAAAAAATAAGAAAAAAAGAACCAGGTAGGGTATGTTTATAAAGTAAAACAGATTTGAAGGTTCTTACTGAACACGACAGTGAGCAGCAGTGACGACCCAGTACTGGCTGATCAGCGATCCTCCGCAGAAATGGAAGCCATTGGATTGCTGGTTCATACATTAACAAATAAATGATATAACTCAGTGAATGATGAACACATTGCCAGTAAAAACATTTATCATGTATTTATACATATCATCTTATAGGACCCTCTACAGGGATGTTCAATTCTACTCCTGGAGGGCCACTGTCCTGCAGAGTTTAGCTCCAACTCCAATTAAACACCTGAACCAGCTTATCAAGCTCTTGCTGGGCATACTAGAAACTTCCAGGCAGGCGTGTTGAGGCAAGTTGGAGCTAAACTCTGCAGGACAGTGGTCCTCCAGGACTGAGTTTGGACACTCCTGTTCTAGTTCCTTAGGAACAATAATTGCATAATTAAAACTAGCCTCAGTTACCTGGAGCGAGACCTGCCAGGGCCACGAACCGGACACTGCATTCTCTCCATTCACAATTTTGTTGTAGCCGCTAATTACTGGTCTAATGGAAGGCACTCCACAGCCTATGGTAAGGAAAATTAATGCATGCAAAAACATACAATCATGGGTAAACCAGCTTAAGTTCTTTTTTTATTTGAGTACAGTAATATCATATTTTAAACCTAAGAAATTCCTCTGTTCTTTAAGCCAGCGATTGTAGGTTTAAAACTAGCTACAGTTACCAGTTTCAGATACCACACTCATTGCAAGTTGCAACAAAAGAAACTCACCCAGAGTGGAGGCCACCAAAGCAAAACAACTTATGATCCAGAACATCATGGAGACATGAACCGTAATTTCCTCCTGTTGTTCTCATCGAGTCTGATGCCTGCTTTATATTCTCTTTAGTATCTGATAAAACTGGGAATCATCAAGGTGCTTCATGCAGCTGGAGGGATCTCAGAGCTCAGGAACGTTCATATCTTGTTCAGTACAGTCATGTGACAAAAAGTATGTTGAAATATTGACAAGAATAATTAGGTCAACTGGGAAAAAAAAGGGTAGGCTGCCCACCTTTGTTAAAACTAATGTTTTCTGAATGCATTCAAGTGCATTCTTTCACCTGTAAATTTATAACCTGAAGTTCTTATTGAACCCATACAAGATGTAGATACAAGAAAGAAAATGAGGGGGCGGGGGAGATTTAAGATATTTTCTCTTTTCTAAGACACTAAATCATTTGTTAACACTTTACTTGAAGGGGTGTGCATAAGACTGACATGACACTTTCATAATAATGAATATGGAGGAGATTGTATGCATGTTAATGACAACTGTTATTAAGTGTCATTCGCTCAATAATGTCATTTTTAATGCAAAGATGACATTGTTTGAGATGTCTTTGTTATAACAACTTGACATAAACTAAGACAACATAACCTGTCATAAATATGTCATAAACATGACATAGCAGATTAATCATCAAAGTTAAGAAACTAGCTTTATGGGTTAACATTACATTATATTACTGACCACTTTTTTTCCCAGTGGTACAAATTGAACGTGTCATTAAAATGTCATTAAAGTGATAATGTCAAATAATTTTATAACTTTTATAACAGTGTCATGAATATTTTTCTTGACCTCAACTACAGTGATATAAATTTAATTTGTCATTAAAATGTCATTAAGTGTTAATACTGTAATATTTAAAACTGGAATACTGGAAAAAAAGTGGTCAGAAATATATTCATGACACAGTTATAATGGCCTCATGACAGCCAATGTCAAAACCAACCACATGACAGTTTAATGTAATGTTAACCCATAAAGCTAAGTAGCTTCTTAAGTTTGATAATTAATCTGCTATGTCATGTTTATGACACATTTATGACAGGTTATGATGTATTGGTTTATGTCAAGTTGTCATAACAAAGACATCTCAAACAATGTCAAATTTGCATTAAAAATGTCATAATTGAGCGAATGACACTTAATGACAGTTGTCATAAACATGCATAAAACCTCCTTCATATTCATGACATGTCATGCCATGATTATGAAGCTGTCATGTCAGTCTTACGCACACCCCTTCAAGTAAAGTGTTGCCAATCATTTTTAAAGAAATATTTTTTTGTGTGTCTCAGTCACATTTCGTGTGTTTTGTGGTTGTTTAACACCAAAGAATACTGTGAAAAGATGTCTAACCCGTGTGGTTCTTAGGATGAACAAGTAAACAAGTCAATCACTTAGCTAATCACTTTAATGCTGACACCTTGGGAATACTCTTTGTCTGCACAGGTTCTGTACAGTAACCATGATAATGCTCTACAAGGACAACATAGAGAAGAGAACAGGGGCCTGTTTCAATAAGGAGGTTCAACCAACTCTGAGTTAAAACTTGAACTCTGAGTTGATTTACCCTGAGATGGGAAACTCTGAGTTTTCGGTTTCAGAACAACTGAATTGAGTTACCCGTATTTTCCGGACTATAAGTCGCACTTTTTTTCATAGTTTGGCTGGTCCTGCGACTTATATTCAGGTGCGACTTATATATCAAAATTAATTCAGACTGAGATGAACCAAGAAAAAAACATTACCGTCTACAGCCGTGAGAGGGCGCTCTAGTTGGCGGAGTTGTTCAAAAGCAACACCAAGGATGAAGAAAATGATGTGGAATGAGATCGCGGGAGCTTGGTGAACTTGTTTATTGGTAACTTGCTTGTTGGGCTCGCTGGCTTATGTTAATTTAGCCTATTCAGCCTCCCAGGTATATGTTCTTAATGTTATCGTGTAGCTGAATAACTGTTAATGTGTTGCATTAACATACCGGACACCTAACGTTATTCAGCCTGTTGTTCTGTGTAGTTGAATAACTTCCCTTTCCAGATTAAATGTCTGTTCTTGGTCTTGGATTTTGTGAAATAAATTTCTAAATAAATGCTACTTATAGTCCAGTGCGACTTATATATGTTTTTTTC
This sequence comes from Squalius cephalus, assembly GCF_949319135.1. Lineage (NCBI taxonomy): Eukaryota > Metazoa > Chordata > Actinopteri > Cypriniformes > Leuciscidae > Squalius > Squalius cephalus. The sequence continues at coordinate 26,089,177 of NC_137132.1, forward strand.
CTCTTCATGACGCATTTTTTGACTGATGCGACTTATACTCCGGAGCGACTTATAGTCCGGAAAATATGGTAGTTTAATCGACTCTGAGTAGGTTGACTCCGAGTTAAGCGCGTGCACCATGACTATGAAAAGCCATGCTCAATGGACCTCCGAAATTACGATTCACCATGGCAACAGCACCCGACAAAAAGACGTCTGCATACTTCCGAGATTGACACAAGTATAATTCTCAATCACAGTTATATTATCAGGTGAAAACTGACAGAAAGGTAAGTGATTGAACTAATACTCATTTTCATGCTATCAAAAAAAAAAAAAAAAAAAAAAAAAAAAAACGTGACAGCAACTAAAAATGAACATTAAAACCATAATTCAATCAGTTAAACATTTAAGCATAAAAGGTTCATGGCTGTAGGCTACATGACTTTACAAACATTTGACATATTAAATAAATATAATTCAGTGTCAATGCGCCACACATGTTTCCATGTTGTATAATGCTCTTTTCACATTATTACATGTTCTCTAATCCAACCTGTTACATTTTTTAATTAGGCTAATGAAATTAACATTTGACTTCTACTCCACCAACAGAGGCTGGACCTGCACCACCACTGATAGATGAAGAGGAGATGCACAATAATGGAAGAATATTAAAATCCAACTGGAAAAAGAATTACTGTTCCTTAAAGAAAAAAAAGATGACAAAATAAATTGTGAATAATTTGTGTATTTAACAGCTGTGGTGGTTACGGCAAATTCCTCCTATTCCATACAGTAATCTGGTTCATTTTCGGAAGGTGCGATGATGGGATTATGTGTGTCATCATCAATACATCCAACCACACTGGAAATCCTAAAGGAAATTCTAATTATTAGGTTACTTCCAGAGGTCACAGCAAGATGTTATCAAGTGAATATATTTGATCAGATTATCCTCATTTAAACCGATTTCTCCAACACTGACCTGCAATCCTGTGAAAATCCTCTTTGATGGATCTCATGGGTTTGTGTCGAGGAAACAACACAAAAACTCACAGAAAGTGTGTGAGAGCGAGGCACACTTTCCTTCCCACTCCGATACAGTGGCCTTACTAATGTGCTGCATCTCTGATGTTATATAAAAATGCGCAATGAATGAATGTTCTGCACTGCAAAAAAATAGTTTTCTTACTTAGCCTTTTTGCCTTGTTGTTTCCAGTCAAAATATCTAAAAAAAATTGTAATCAAGATGCATTTACTACATAAGAAAAACTCTGGGTTTACCAAAGAAAACCTGCTCCCGACCAGGTTAGGTTAATTTACCATGGTAACTGACTCTGAGTATAAGTTACCTCTCTTTCAGAAACGGGCTTGACTTACTCTGCTTTCTCGGGTTTGACATACCTCCCATTCTGAAACAGAAGGCCCAGAGTTTCACTCATTTCAGGGTTAACATACTCAGAGTTTTCACTTAACCTCCTTTTTGAAACAGGCCCCACACTCAAAAAAATAAATCGTTGGTGTAACTTAATATAATTATGACACACATTTCCACGCATTTGAATTATGTTATCTCAGCTTAATCTAATTTGTTGGCTATTGCCACAAATACCCTGTGCGACTTGTGACTGGTTTTGTGATCCAGGGTCACTAATGATTTGCTGCTCAAGAAACATTTCTGATTATTATCAATGTTCATATTGTTTTTGGAAACTGTGATACATTGAATTAAATGCTAAGATTTACATGCTCCTTCAACCAAAGCAGTTAAAAGTAACTGAATCAGTCCACAGCCAAACAAAATGCTCCACACGTCTCCACAATGGTAACCCACTGTAATTTAAATGGTTCTAATAATTCCAATGTAATTGAACATTACACACAATTACACACTATCAAGTCTTCCCCTTTTCTCATTTTTCTCAAAAAAACCCATAAAATAACACTTAATTTTAACATTTATTCTCTCTTAATTCAACCATATGCAAAGCATGCTGGGAACTAACAAGCACTGCCCAGTTTCAGTTAATGCAACACAAATCATTCATGTAATCCAACACAAAAGGATTAAGTAACCTTAAATTTTACATATTAAGCAGATTGAACACAATCAAATTAAGTTAGGGCAAAATGGCAGTTGGCGTCGCACTATACTGCCACCCGCTGGATGTAAGAATTTTTTACTTAACATAAATGGTTTGTGTTTAGACAACACGTTAGGATTTTGTACTGTTAAGTTGAGACATAATTACGTGGACCTTAATAGAAAAAAACATTTAAAGTCAACAAACACAATTATTATAAGTAAACTAAATATAAATATATTATGTAAAGTGCACAACCTTCCTAGTTCATTTTTTGAGTGCAGGACATGTAGGCGTATGTAAACGTATGCGTAATAAAAGGGTTTTCAAAAGTTATTGGCACTGTAAGTGTGTAAACAGGCAATCATGAACAAGCTCATCTGATTTAGTTGAATTTGAGCATCATGGTATATTTATTTTTAAGAAAAGACATGAGAACTGATTAATACATCCACTAAAAATCAAAAAGCACAATTTGATTGCAAACGCCACTTGGTTTGATGTTTTTTTTGTTTGTTTGTTTGTTTGTTTTTTTACGTTTATTTTATATACTAGTTTTTACAGCCTACACTATACCGTTCAAAAGTTTGGGGTTGGTAAGTTTTTTTTTTTTTTTTTTTTTTTTTTACGTTTTAGAAAGAAGTCTCTTATTCTCACAAATGCTGCTTTTTTTGATAACAAATACAAACAGTAATACTGTGAAATATTATTACAGTTTGAAATAACTGTTATCTATTTTATTATACTTTAAAATGTAATTTATTCCTGTGATGCAAAGCTGAATTTTCAGCATTATTAGTCTAGTCTTCAGTGTCACATGATCCTTCAGAAATCATTCTAACATGCTGATATAGTGCTCAAGGAACATTTTTTATTAGTATCAATATAGAATGTGATGCATGTTTTCAGGATCTTTTAATAAAAGTAAAAAAAAAAACTTAGTGACCCCATTCTGTTTATTAACTTAAAGAAATTAAAGTTTTATTTTTAAAAAACAAGTACTAATGCTTATTTTTGTTCAAGATTTGGTCATTGCATTTTAACAAATAATCAAAGCATACCATGAATAATTTAAGATTTATTGAGTAACAAGTGTAATGCAATTAGTTAATTACAATTAGATGAAAACAGATACATTGTGGTTACATAAGTAGTGTTTTTAATAATTTAATTGCCATATGAGGTATTTTCAGTATTCAAAACAATAGCATCATAAAAAAGTGTTACGGTAACCGGAAACCTTGACTAATGGCTGAATGTTCAGACACATGAGAATCAGAAACCGTGAACAACAAAAGATAAAATGTAGCGATGATAGACATATGTGTCCTCTGGAGGGTAAATACTCTTGCTGGTGCTCTAGTTGAATTGAACAATTCCATCAATCCATTTGCGAAAATAAGAGACACGGGTGTAAACTATTGGAATGTCAACATTGCATTCTGTTTTGCCCCAGGACACGATGCCCACCTGATACCAAACACCTGAACTCTCACACATCAGAGGACCACCAGAATCACCCTGTAGTTGAAAGACAAACATCAGTGATTAACATTGTGACAATGTCAACATTATTTGTTTTTCAAATATTGAAATGGATAGTTTGTGTGTAATATCTTTGTGAATCTGTCTTCATATACCTGGCAAGATGAGGCTCCAGAGGCTCCAGCACAGATCATGGCATCAGTGATTTTTTTTGGATCAAATCGTTGCCTACACTGAGTCTGACTCACTATCGGCAAGGTCGCCTGCTGCAAGAACCGAGGAGTCACTATAAGCAAAAGAATAATGTGAGACAGTAAGTGTATGAATGGTTGAGCAAGGATCAACTGCTGTTTTTTTATTTATTTATTTATGTACAGGTGAGAAGAATTGCGGACTTACTCTCGGTTCTGGTTTTGCCCCAGCCAGTGGTGACACAAAGAGTCCCAGGGAGGATGTTGGTGGAGGAGCTAGGCAGACAAATAGGAGAGACACGGGACGTCATCTGTACTGGACTGGACAATTTCAGCAGTGTAACATCATTGTTGAATTTGGTCTGTTTGTTGAAATCGGGATGGGTGATGACCTATAAGTGTAATGTATAGCAAGTTTTTAAGAAATGAATACATACAGCAAGGACACATTCAATTGATCAGAAGTGACAGTAAAGACATTTATAATGCAACAAAAGTTTGTATTTCAAATAAATACTGCTCTTTTGAACGTTCTATTCATCAAAGAATTCTGAAAAAAAAATATTCTGAATCTTAATCATGGTTAAGCAACACAAAACTGTTATATTAAACTGAAATAATATTCAACAATCTTATTGTTTTTACTGCATTTTTGATCATATAAATGCAGCCTTGAAGATAATTTAACTTTGAAATGATAGTGCAATTTAAAGATTTAAAACTTCTGTGTTAATGTAATAATCACATTAAAGATGATACCTTGGCAATTTGCTTGATCTGAATAAGTTCCTTATTGGAGCCACGGTCACTCTGTCCAAGGACAACATAATGATTTCCAGGCCTAGAAAGACAGCGGGAAAAGGAAAAGCAGGACAACTTGAAAACATTTTTTTTTTTTTTTATTTGATCAAAATCTGAATACCTGGATAGAATGATATAATACATGATTGAACAAAGAAACAATGAATAGCTACTTACTTAACTGAACAGTGGGCAGCAGTGAGGACCCAGTAATTGTTGATCAGGGAACCACCACAGAAGTGCTCACCTCTGGAATTCTGGTTTAAATATAAATAACTTCATGAGTACATGATTAAACAGAGAATGAATCCCACGACCATTATGATATGATAATAAATTAGAAGTGGATCCACTAATAAAAACATTAAAAAACATCTTGCTTTGGAAAATACTTAACGATTATGTTTTTAAAACTTGTAACACTACCTGGATAGAGACCTGCCAGGGCCAAGGGTTTGCTTTCATTCCATCTATAACATGGATTACATTATTTCCCCCAACTATACTTGGATATACTTTATCCTCAATTTTACTCCTGGCAGCACTATTCCACGGCTGCAATTGAGTCACTCCACATCCTGTAAGCAAAGATCATAAAAAGACTAATAAGAAAAGTATCACTAAACAAGTTGTGTTTAGTTTTGTACAGTACAATGACATACATACATACATACATACATACATGACCTCAAAACTCACCTAGAGTGGAAGCCACCAAAGCAAACAAGCTAAAGATCCAGATCATGTTGTTGACAAGTGCCTTGTGTCTTGCTGTTGTTTGCTATTAGTTCTCTCTCTGGATTTATATTCTCTCTAGCATCTGTTAAATTTCACAATTCATACAGGTGCTTTCATGCAGTTAGGAGGAGCTCAGGAATGTTTGTATCTGTCATTTGAGGAAAAGAACAATATCATTTTGACGGCAATAGCTGAGCCAACCAAACAAAAACAAAAGGATATTACGTTTCTAAAAGCAAAAACATGAGACAAGATATTCAGGAAATAATATGCTTTATTTTTATTGAGTCATACAGGAAACGCTAAAACAAATGAATTATAAAAGCAGATGTGTAAAAACCTCTCCCTGTGGAATAATTATGAATAATGAGTATAACGGCTAAACGAACAAGTTACAAGGCCTCACCTCAACTAGGCATTTTGTTGTAATTGTAGCATGACTAACCTTGTAAACACTGAATAATAGCTTACAGACAGAATAACAGATTTCCAAACATGATGCCAACATAGGCTAATATGTTAAAGCTGTTTTGTAAGTGCCATATTGCTTTGGTCATAAGCTATAAGTTGGTCTTATGTGGCACATCAATGTAAGTAAACACTAGTTAACATGAAGCCTGTTTGAAATGTAGCAAGTTGACAAAAATCTGATTTTGATTTGGTTTCTTATATGTGAGCCTGGATGTTCTAGTGTCAGGATTAGTCCACTTCCTCAATGGTAGGACCAGAGGAGGAACCACTTCCTGCCCCTCCAGGAAATCCCCCAGGCATTCCACCCGGCATTCCACCCGGCATGCCACCTGCACCCTGATAGAGCTTGGTTATAATGGGGTTGCACACTTTTTCCAGCTCCTTCTGTTGGTGCTCGTACTCATCCTTTTCTGCAGTCTGCGGTACAAGACATAAGAAAAGTCTTGGAAGATGCTCTTTGTTCTGTGAGGTGACTCATTGCTTAATGCAGCATTTCCCAACACTGATACTAGAGGCACACCAACAGTTGGGTTCAATGGGGTTACAGGCACACCTTAAGAAAAATGTGCTTTACTACTCCCATAGTGTGTGATTGCAGAAAAAAAAATACATATGTTTTTATTGCACATTGATGGAGCAACAGATTTTGTGTGAAAATAAATCATAAATGTATGAGGTGGTAAGGAGGGCCTTTTATCCCACACACAGGGTAAAAGGCTCACCAGCATGGGGTAAAAGGCACAAAATATTGATACAAATACTTAATAAATTTAGAATAATATCAAAGTTAATACTAATTTTGATAATTAAAATTATGTATTTCGTTCAATAAATATACTGTCATTACGTTCATTTTAAAAATACAGAAACAAAATTATTTAAAAAAGTTAAGATTCTATAGGCATTGAATGAGATACCCTAATAATTTAATATAGCTTAACAGTAGTAATAATTAATATGATATTTTATGATATGAAATTATTCATATATTTTCAAATATGATGGTTTCATTATAAATATAGTGATTATCTCTTAATGTCTTACATTAACATATGATGTTATCTATCTAAATATAATCATGTCATGTCAACAAATGGAAAAGTCAGTCGGAAGTTTATTGTCATGTACATTTTTTTTTTTGCCTTTAGCCAATCGTGGGGTGCCTTTTAGCCTAAATACCATACTTTTACATATTCTTCCAGTATTGAAAAACTGTTGCTTTAATTACCTTGAATAAAACAAAAAAAAAAACATTAATAATACATGAAACATGAAAATGTGTACTGTTGGTGTACCTTTAGGAACAAGGTTGGGAAACACTTGAAATAGTTGAACACGCACACGCACACACACACACACCCTGGAAAAATGGAATCCTGGCTTATCTTGTTTTGTGTTTCACACTGCTTATAATTTACCCCGGATTTACAATTTACACTGTACATTCCTAAACACTGGGTTAACATTCTTATTTACATATTTACAAGCGGTGTCAATGAAGGAAGAACGTGACCTGTTTACATTAAGGCATTAGCATTTCGCAACCTCATATTATATATTGCTGACTTTACCATCAAGTTGTTTTATTGTTTTTTTTTAATGGACTTTTTGGACTAATAAGGTAAGAATAATGTGGTTTATTTATTACTTCAATTTACAAGTTTTTCATCACCATTTTAATTTTTTCTCCTCAAACACCTAAACTACTTTTTATGGATATATGGAACAATGGATATAATAGTATATAACAGTATTTATACAACACTTTATACAAATGTTTCTATCATTGTCCAAAGCACATAAATATGAGGCACATCATTGGGTATCTATTGCTAAGCATCGCCATAACATTTTGCCACCACAATGCAGAGCAGGGTTTCATAACCTGGGTAAACCCTGCTTCTAAATAATGATTTTCTACGTGGGGTTAAAAGCGGGGTTTAGAACGATGATAACCCCACAATAATCAGGTAATCAGGTAAAAGGTCATTTTTGGGGGGTGAAACACTCACACAAATAGATTTCACTTCCTCAAGGTGAGATATCAAATAAAGATCCTTCAATTACATAATCATAACTGAAAGGGATATCCTTAATCCTGTAAACAAGTGTGACCTGTAGATTGGCATGTAAGTTGTGCAGTTTAGGATGTTCCCTACCTGGTTCCTGTCCAGCCAGGCTATGACCTCATTGCATTTGTCAGTAATACTTTTTTTGTCCTCTGCACTGATCTTGTCCTGCAGCTTGTCATCCTCCACAGTGCTCTTCATGTTAAAGGCCAGGGACTCTAAAGTGTTCTTGGCGGTGACCTTCTCCTTCTGAGCTTCATCCTCTGCTTTGTATTGGTCAGCCTCTTGTACCATACGTTCAATGTCTTCCTTGCTCAAACGACCTGAAAGAAGCAGAAGAGATTAGCGGGAAACTAACAGTTTAAACTAAGCCCATTTTTTAACTTTAGAGTTCTCTGGAATTAATGAGTATTAAGTCAACACTTTATCCAAGTTCAGAACAATTTATTCTACCTTTGTCATTGGTAATCGTGATCTTGTTTTCTTTTCCAGTGCTTTTGTCCACTGCGGATACATTGAGAATGCCATTGGCGTCAATGTCGAAGGTAACTTCGATCTGTGGCACACCACGAGGAGCGGGAGGGATGCCTGTCAACTCAAATTTTCCAAGAAGGTTGTTGTCCTTTGTCATGGCTCTCTCTCCTTCATATACCTAGGGGTTAGAAAATCAAAATTACTAAAACAGACTCTTATTGGTTACAAATGCCTCAATGGCTTTTGGAAGAACTGTTGTCAACATCTTAATTGTTTCAAGGACCTTCCTGAGTAGTCCAGCATTGCTGGTCAACAGCACGTGTTATGTTTTGGACGTTGGTTTATTTGGTTCCCTTACAAGGCTTTTTAACAAGCTTTTCCAGCAAGCCTTTCTTGGTCAGACAGTTTCATTAGAAGGCCATACTGGTTGACTATAATTCTTTGCTGGTGAACAGCATGACTATAATGGTCCACCAGCTGGAGCTGTACAACCCTTACGAAAAAGAAGTTTATTCAAGTGTGCTATTAGTATACTTATTTTAAACTAAAAATAAAAAAGTATAATTTCAGTATACTCTTTATGTATATCTCAAGAATATACTTAAAATTGCACTTAAGTATACTTATACTGATACTTATACTGACAGAAAAGTCTAAGTATATTTGACCTATACTTGTACTCAATCTTTTGATCGAGATTTTTGTGTAGGCTAATCCACTGGTAGTGTACATACTACTTCACTCTTTCCCCGCCATTGACTGAATTTTCCCATGTAGGTATAGCTGCAGACCGGAGATCTCCAAAATGGGGCGTGAACTCCAAAAGTGGGCAGAACCTCCAAAAGGGGGCAGGGTCTCCATTCACAAAGACTTGCACCATTGGCTCTGGCTTCAACCAATTGTCATTGACTTAGATTTTGAAATAAAAATTCTTAAATTAAATATAATTTCTAGTTGATCTAATTTGGTCTGATTTTACTCTTTTGCTTTGTTCTAAGCGATGGGGGCGTTTCGTGGCTTAAGATTCGCAGGGTAGAAGGGGGCAGTGATGTTGGTCACAACTAAAAAGGCCCCATTGTCTGGTGAGGTCTGGCTGGGGGGTTACAGACGGCCCGGCTCAGCAATCTCTTTTCGTATTATCTTTTTAAATGCTTATCTTCTGAACTGCCATTTTCTTTAGCACACTATTCAGTGCAAATCCCGACATGCAGTCAATTTCATTGGTTAATGTTAGGGTGTAGGGTGGGTGTAGGGTAGGTTTAGGGGTTAGTATTTGTTGAAGCATTGTCTAGGAAATCAGCATGTGCCTGTCTGTCAATGGGAGGAAGCCCCCACCCCGATTTGGAGATCTCCAGGCTGCAGCTATACCCATCTCAGTTTTCCAGCTATACATGTTTTCACTGTTATTCATTAGGGGGCGCTATTACTCATCTGAAAATAGTACAGAATATCCAGATCAAAGCACAGATGAAGAAGCAGAAACAAGTGGTAAAAGATTGCTAACACGAATGTAAAATAATGCGGTCATTACATTAAACAGCATATAAGTTCAAAACTGTCTAACGTTACCGAATAAACCGAATGACCCATCAAGGGTTAACAACTGTGAAGCTTTTGGGGATGTTGATGGACTCGATCTCCATCTGTGTTTTGATCATCATTCTGAAACCAGTCCGGACATGGTCTTTGACAAAAAGTTGATTTTCTCAGCTTTTTGTTCAACATGAAACTTACCCACATTCAAGTATTGATTAAAAAAAGGATGCATGAAGATAGAATAAAATGTTTTGAATGAAATGTTTTAAAATGAGTTAAAGTGCATTTAAAGGTATATTTCAAGTATAAAAATGTATATCTAAATAGGAACATAGTAGTATACTTAAAGTGCAAAAAATATATATAAAAAGTAAACTATAAGTATGATGTTATGTTCACTTAAAGAAAATGTACAAGTATACTTGCAGTATAATACTAAACTAGTAGTTTACACAGACTTCAGTGTACTTTCATAAACTAAAAAAAATACTACAAGTCTGACTTTTAAACTATCAGTATACCTATAAGTTGTGTACTCAAAGTTTACTTCTGGTACACTTAAAGTATACTTAAAATTATACTTTTATACACTGAAAAGTGGGCCAATTTAGTCCCAAGTATATTGAAACAGTATGCTAACAATTATATGTCTAGTACATTAATATTAGTATACTTATTACATAAAATGTGCTTAATAACAGTACACTTAATAAAATGAACTTGAAGTATACTTATATATTATATACTTATATAGTCTATTATTATTTTGTAAGAGAGACTTGGAAATGGATGTTCATGCTGATCCGACCTGGGATTTTCAAAAGGGGAGGAAGACCAAGTATGTATGGGTACAGCAACCCCTTTGATTTACCTGGATCAGTACACCGGGCTGGTTGTCTGAGTAAGTGGTGAAGGTCTGGGTTTGCTTGGTGGGAATGGTGGTGTTCCTCTTAATTAACACAGTCATGACACCACCAGCCGTCTCAATGCCCAGAGAGAGAGGAGTGACATCCAACAGCAAAAGGTCTTGAACATTCTCAGATTTATCACCTGCTAAGATGGCTGCCTGGACAGCTAGGTGGGATTTGAGGAAAGATTAGTATGTCAAAAAGCAAAAGTGTTTACTAATTCATCTATAGTGGAAATCAACCCTCTTACCAGCTCCATAAGCTACTGCTTCATCAGGATTGATGCTTTTGTTAAGATCCCGGCCGTTAAACAAGTCCTGAAGCAGTTTTTGGATCTTGGGAATGCGAGTGGAGCCACCAACCAGCACAATGTCATGGATCTGCGCCTTGTCCATCTTGGCATCCCGAAGAGACTTTTCCACCGGCTCCAGCGTACCACGGAACAGGTCGGCGTTGAGCTCCTCAAAACGTGCTCTGGTGATGGAAGTGTAGAAGTCGGAACCTTCGAACAGAGAGTCGATCTCAATGCTGGCTTGTGTGCTGGAGGAAAGGGTGCGCTTGGCGCGCTCACATGCTGTCCTCAGGCGACGGACTGCACGTTTATTGCCGGTGATGTCTTTCTTGAACTTGCGCTTGAACTCGGCAATGAAGTGGTTGACCATTCGGTTGTCGAAATCCTCACCACCCAGATGGGTGTCACCTGCGGTAGACTTGACTTCAAAAATGCCATCCTCAATTGTTAGAATGGACACGTCAAATGTTCCACCACCCAGATCAAAGATGAGGACATTGCGCTCACCACCAACCTGTAGTGAATTGTGGCCATAAAGCAGTAGTTTAACCCTCCTAACTCTTTAATGTTACAAAGGTGAGATGCTGGACAACAAAAAAAGCCTACAAACAACTTCATCCAAACGTCTTTACAACCAGTTAAGCATGTTTACTAGGGATGTGACGAGATCTCTTGCCTCCACTGTTGTTTTGTTGTTTTTATAAAAATAAAAAAAACATTGTAAACTATTGTAAACATCAGCTCTGCTCATCCAGCGAGAGTTGCAGTCGCACACAGTGCAGCAGGAATCACAGTTCACTGATCGTGTGATGATAGCAGAGGATTCGTTGTGCAATAGAGCCTAAGCGTCTGATAAATATCGTATCTTGTAGAATGTGCGCTCAGCACCGCACTTCTTATACACAGAGTACGTGAAAACGCGAGCTCCTCAATACGCGCAAATTAGGCTGCATACAATAGCCTGTCTCCCAATATCAAACCTATCTCTGGACTGTGTAGTTGTGGCTCTGGTCTCTGTTTTGGTCTTTCTTTGCACTTTTAATACTAAGAGAGTACTTTGATTACTTTGTTATTTATACTGTTTTTTGTTTTTTGTTTTCTGTTCAATTTGTGGAAAGGAGTTGAATTAGGAGGTAATGCACAGCCTAAATCAGAAGTTCTGGAAGCTCATAATTCATGTACAGTAAGGTATGAAGAGACTCGTGTTAAAACACACAGGAGAGAAGCCAGTCAGTTGTGTCTGAGGCAAAACATTTTAAAGTGCTTGTATATTGTCTTTCAATGCATATGATAATTCATACTCATAAAGTAGAACTGAAATGACATTCATTACAATATTATTACCGGTAGTTAAAACATTTCAAAAGGCCAGTCATGCATTTTGTCATTAAGGACTTCTCTAAAATCTCATCTTGTCTTGTTCTCGTGAACCATATCTCGTATCTCGTCTCGTCTCGTGAGATAAGTGTCTCATCACACCCCTAATGTTTACCAAGTTATATATAAAGCCCTGAACTGGTAAAGTATAGCTCAGGATGTCTGTATACCTTTTTGTCCAATCCATATGCAATAGCAGCCGCTGTTGGTTCATTGATAATACGAAGGACATTAAGGCCGGAAATGGTTCCAGCATCCTTGGTGGCCTGGCGCTGAGAGTCATTAAAGTATGCAGGCACAGTAATAACCGCATTTGACACAGCCTGAAATAACAAGAAGATCCAAATCAAGTCCATGTCTTACTCAGAGATGTTTTATTTTTTGTGTAAAATATTATGTTGGCTTTGATTCTAATAAACCCAGTGGCTTCTAGATACTAGTGTATATAAAAAGTGCTTAGTGACTTTTTTTGTAGAGGAGAGATTTTTGTGATTAATAAGGAAAGAGTCTTTGCATTCATTATGATTACAGTTCACTTTGTTCAATATAATTTTGCTCATAAATAAACAATACAGGTAGATGCTTTCAGGAAAATGTCTGTGTTTTTAAGCAACACAGGTTCATAAAAACAAACTTGTTGACACTAATGATTGTGGCCAAGTTGACATCCTTCCTGGAACCAGTGTTATCTTCAAATATCTCTCAAAAGTCGAGGTACATTTCAAACTTCAAAATGTTTTAGAGATTTCTGAACATAAAACGCGTGCTGCGGAACCAGATATTAATCTGTGGTGAATGTCTCAAAACCATTCTAACTGTAGGCGTCACTAAAAGATAAGATGCATAAAGCTGTGTTTGCACAAACTTTGCACAAATGCATGAGATATATAGTCTTCACAACAGTACTTGAGTTTTTCTGTTTTGGTTTGGTTTAGTTTTCTATAAAAGTACATGATCAATTAAAGGCTTTACGTAAATTATAAATTAGGCAGGATTCTTTTTACTTTGCATGTTGCAAGATTCAGGGAAAGGCTTCAAATGTTGTACACACATTTTCTCATTAATTTAATGACAATTTGATCTTTAGAGCGATGTGTTCTCTTTGCTTGGTCATCCATTTCCTGTATGCTTGAATGCACGTTACATGTGAAGCAAAAGGGCCAGAAAGTGTCCTGAAATATGTAAAAACCTAAATAGAAAAGATTTAAAAGCACCTAATTCCAATGCTTTTGCATAGTTCTATTCACCTTTCCCAGGTAAGCCTCAGAGATCTCCTTCATCTTAGTGAGGACCATAGAAGACACCTCTTCAGGGTAGAAGGTCTTCATCTCCCCTTTGTACTCCACTTCCACCTTGGGCTTGCTACCATCATTGATCACCTTAAAGGGCCAGTGCTTCATGTCAGACTGAACCACTGGGTCATCAAAGCGTCGACCAATCAGGCGCTTGGCATCTGTTGAACAAATAAGATGCATGTAAAATGCACAATGGCAACAAACAAGCATTACTTTAAAACTGCTGCTGGTTTCTGCTGTGTTAGAAATTACTGGATTACAGTATTAGCATTATAATAACTACATTGCCATCTGATGGAGAATAGTAACATATACAATATTTTTTTTTCCTCATGTAAATCGCATCATGTTCTGATAAATTCTGTTATGGGCTGCCTTACCGAACACTGTGTTTGTGGGGTTCATGGCAACTTGGTTCTTGGCTGCGTCTCCGATCAGTCTTTCGGTGTCTGTGAAAGCGACATAGCTGGGGGTCGTTCTGTTCCCCTGGTCATTGGCAATGATCTCCACCTTTCCATGCTGGAAGATTCCCACACAGGAGTAGGTGGTGCCCAAATCAATACCTACTGCTGGACCTTTTGACATCCTGTCTGGACCGGATGACCAATTTTAATTTTAGTAAAATATCTGAATAAAGTATTTTTAGAATGACAGGGAAATAAAGTTTACTTTTTTGTATATGCAAGGTTATAAACGACAGCTAAAATGTGTTTATTTAAAAAAAAAAAAAAAAAAAAAAATAATAATTCTGTCAAAAAAATTTAAATAAGACAATGCATATTGAACTTGAGTAATCTGTCAATCATAAAAAACATTGGTCAATCTTTAAATATATAGAATATGTATAGACTGACTGTGGCATGTTTCTAGTTACATCCACATTATGCTGGCCTGTGCTGTCAGCTGCTTTAGAAAGGTCTAGATTGCCTGCTTGGCTGCATGCCATGACCAATACTGTGTGTGTGTGTGTGTGTGTGTGTGTGTGTGTGTGTGTGTGTGTGTGACAGCATGCTGTTAATTTCTGTCACCTCATACTGCTTACTCAACAACTAATTCTAATTAATTTTAAATATAGAATATTGACTTATTTATCTTTAAACATTATAAAATGCAAAACCAAAAAGGCCTTAAAGAGGTTGGTATACAAGAGCGACTGGAGGTTTTGCTCCTGCTTAACTCTTCAGAGCAAATCAAATGAAGGATTTTAGGAAAATCTTCTGAGACGAAGATATATAGGCCTGACAAAGACGCAGACTGTTTCTTAAAGGAAAGCTGATGTCATGAGACAAGAGCACATTGAAAGTTAAGAGACACAAAGGGCCTAGTGCTGAAGGGGTCATGTGACCTACCATATCCACATGATTTGCTGCGCCTGCATGTGTGGCAGATATTTTTAATTTTTTATGAAAATTTTAGTTTCAATTTTAGCCATTTCTGTTTGTGCTTTTTTCATATATATATATATATATATATATATATATATATATATATATATATATATATTTTTTTTTTTTTTTTTTTTTTTTTTTCAAATATTGCTTGTATTTTATATATTATTTGTATTATACGTTTAATATATTTTAGTTTTTATATTTATTTACAGTTAATAATCATAGTGCTTTAAATTAAACTTAATTCAGTTTCTTCTAGCACAGGGGTTTTCAACTGTTTCATGGAGCTTCCCCAGAATTAATATTTTGTGGATGACAAATTTCTATTCTTATCACAAAGTAAATAATAAGCTTGTTATTTTTTCTTCTGGGAATTCCTTCCGGCATTTTTATATATTTTTTCACATGCTCAGTTTAATGTGGGAGTTGACGGATGGAAGCACAATCAGCCCAGTTTGGTCTAGAACAACAAACTACTTTGTTTTAGCACTGTGTAAATAAAAAAAAAAAAAAAAAAAAAAATGAAATGCAGAACTGACAAACTGGTCCATATCTAAAACAGACCGAACAGAAAACCAAGCCAAACTGCTTGCAATGCTTCAAAGAAAACTTTTACCTTACTGGAAAAGTTGTACTTGAGAGATAAAGAAGTGCAACGTGTGTCCGGTTCCCTTCAGCACGGGGTCCGCCCTCGGCCAAAGCTCTGCTATAGCGTGTTCCTGGTGCCTTTTGCACTCCTGCACTGCTGGACTCAGAGGCAGAAGCCCTGGACTCTTCTGGTATATAGGGATTCCAGCTTGCAGTCACCTGACCCACAGGCAGAGAAAGTTCCAGGCTGCAGTTCTCATGTGCCAAACGCCTGCCATTCAGAGCAAGCACAGTGAGGTAACAACCAACCAAGGCAGTGCAACACCGAAACACTGGTTTCCATTCATGGGGACATTCAGTCTTCATCAAGTATGACACAAACTCAATAAGTGCAGTGTCCTCACCTTTTTTATTTAGCAGATTTAAGCACTTTGAGATCTTTTTGTGGTGCTTTTTTGCCTCAAATGCCCAGTTGTGCTGTAGCATGCGAGATAAACACATGCTCTTACAAGATAAGTTCATCAGACAGTGTCAACCGAAACACTCACGAATAAGACTTTCTTGTAGAGATACGTCTGCTAAAAACAAAGTTAATCCAAAACAATGTATGTGCATATAACACTGTATGCAAATGTGATATTTCCCACTAATAGCATTCAAAATATTTAACAATGAATGATTTTATGAGCGGTTTTGAATTATATTTCATTTTGTATGAGGTTGGCCATTTTTTTTTCAACCTTGTTACCATCTGTAAATAGTTGAAAACCTCAATTTGTAAGATTAAATAATAAAAACATATCAAAATTTATTTCAAATATTGGGCAAAGGGGTTGCAAATTTAGCCAAAATTAATATACTGTATATCATACAGTTTTGCAGAGTCTCTAAGAAAAATTCTCAAAGAAATATTTTTCTTTAATTAATGGGAAATGTAAAATATTTGGATACACTTTATTTCTCAGTTTTTCTTGGTGTTACCAAATACTTCACATTCCTCATTAATGAAAGGAAAAATTCTCAAAGAAATATTTTCTTAAAATAACTTTGGTAAAAGGGTCAGCTTGCTGAATACGGTCAAAACTACAATATTTGTAAATTAAAAAATCGAGACCATGTACTTGTCTTCCCATCATGCTTTAGAAAAAGTCAGTCTGTGTGTCAGAATTTTAAGGAATGTTATGCATTTTGTAATAAATTATGTGGTAACATTGTTGCACTAATATTATGATTTTTGGTGCGTACCCTATTCAAGGAAATTACCATGTATCATACATCAGCTTTAACAGTAAAACTAATTAGAGAAATAAACATTATTTCTAGAAAGAAATAAGTCATATTCAAATCTCAATACTTTATTTCCCAAGAATATTTAATGGCTAGCACGCATGAGTCTATTCTGTATGAAGTGACTCACTAAAAACTGACAGCTTAAATGTCACATAGTATTCTTAAAATAAAACACTCACTCTCAGTATCTCTCTCTCTCTCGCACACATACACACACACAAATCCATGAACGACACTTTTGACTGAAAATACACAGCTACAGTAGATTCATTCATTCTGTTTAACATTGCAGTGTTTCTAAATTATTGCTACATTAATTAAAACATTAATCAACTGTGAAAACCTAAAAATATAATCCAAACATCAGTGGGCGGCATCAAAATTACAGCACCCGTTCCCCAAAAAATGTTGGTCATTCATTTAATTCTCTTAGAAAACAACTTTAACATCACTCCCTCACTGAATGTGTCATAGTGTGTCACTTCTTAATAAATAACCACCAAATGTTATGTGCAATATTCCATATCTCCAAGTGTCCACTCATATCTTGTGCATCTTAGATAATTAAACCAATGCAGTGTGGTCTCACGGTGAAGGGTGTCCTGGTTCAACGTGCTATTTCTGATCAGTACATACTTGAGCACTCTACGATTGGTAAGACAACACCACAGAGGGTCTTCTAGAGCTTCTCAGAACTGAGCCCGTGTTTCTATTATTATATTGTGCTGTAAAATACGCAAGAACTATTTTTCTAAGAGTTATTAACATTCACAGGTCGGGTCTCGCTTAGATCAGCAGTAAGGATTTCGGTTTTCTGTGTTTATCCAGCCATTGCGCACAATAAAATCCTGATCGAATTTTGATTTACTTTAACAGACGAAGCATCTCTGCAGTCAATACGTCTTCAATACTATCAAAAAACTGTTAAATTCACAAATGCTACTTATATTTTCAAGCATGGTCAGAGTAAAAGGTTAAATAAAAGTCTTATTTGATTATCTTAGAGTGGTTACATTAGTGTTTTGCTGTTCTCAATATTTCTGGCACCATAATAGAAGCCTTAAAAGTTCAAATACTGAAGGGACTGTTTGGAAGGAGTCCATCTTGCTCCGGTTCAAAACTCTGGTTAAAAGCAGCATCATTCTTTGGAATAAAATTCCCACTGGATTCCCAAAATCCCACTTTTTCCACTTGTGTTTGTCAACAAGATTGTTTCTTGAAAAATTCCATGCTGGCCTTTTGGTCTCAGGAAAAAAGGTTACGGAGTTGATATAAGAAATGGTCCTCTTTGCTCTTGCGTGTGCGATAGAGGCCATTCAAATAGTCCCAGGATGAGCGTTTGCAGTAGTTGTAAATATGTTCCTCAGCTTTTGTAAGGGTGCTGTTCAGGTCCAGCTTGCCCTGCAGACTGACCATGACAGCATGATTAGACTCGCAAGCTCCATGAATGGGAAAAAAATGCAATATACAGTGACCCCAAAACACATTTAGACACTTAAGTCACATTAAAAATGTATAAATCTCATTGCATTAGAAAAAGATATAGCAGTTTTTAACAAAACAGTGCACAAAAATGAATTATCTACATTTCTTGTCCTATTAAGACAAAAAGTATTTTTGACATAATACAATTTTCTAGACATCTTAAAGTGACATTTTAGGGCCACTATATGTTCATAAAGGTTTCAATGTGAAAGCACACACACACACACACACACACACACACCTGCTGGTGAACTGTATGAGCTGAACCTCGTTCCTGCAGCTGAGTAAAGTGTCTCTGTTCTCCAGCAAGATGGTGGCACACATGAAGAGTTCAAAGGTGAAATCTGTGTTAACGGCATGTAGCTCCGTCACAGGTTCCTCCTCTGGCGATCACAAAGTCATAAATCAAAATCATTTAGTAAGGCAATAAATGATGTAAATAAAGTCAAATTTATTTATAGCACATTTAAATACAGCAAATCTGAACAAAGTGCTGAGAAAAGTTAAATACAGCACAATGAAATACATTAGAAACAAAAACTAGAGTTTATCTGCTGTTTTTCTAATCAAGCATATATATATATATATATATATATATATATATATATATATATATATATATTATTTGTCAATTAAAGAAGTATTCCATGTTACAGTTTTTCTCCATTGGTTTGGCTAATTTCTTGAAACAGAAATTACATTCTCAAAACTCTAAGATCATTTGGCAAAACAGTCTTACAGTTCAGCACAACACTATAGCTCACTTGCAGAAGCTCATATCTCTACCAAAACTGTTCACTCATGCTTCAAAACTAAATTCCTTTCCCATATAAAGAGTCAGTGCCACGAAAATGGCAAAGATCATTCTCAATTGCTTTGGCTCATTTCTTGAAACAGACCGGACGTTCTCAACACTCTTGGTGCTTTTGCCAAAATAACGTGGATGGTTCGGCACAACACAATGGTTCACCTGCAAAAAGCTCATACCTCTCCCAAAACACTTCACTCATGAGTCAAAACTAAATTTCCTTCTCATTTAAACAGTCAGTGCCCCCAAAATGCTTCGTCCCTTTGGCATTGTGTAAGCACTGCAAGTCAAAATGTTTAGATGTTTTATCACTATGGCAGAGGACCATTGAAATATCCCTCATGTCCACCTTTCAGTCTTAGCCCAGTCCTTCATTGACAATGGTTACTGTACTGTTTTTTGTCTAGCTAACAGAATACAATTGTGTATAAAACTGAAAAAAAGAAATCGGATTTTAGGGTAAGAGTAGCCTCCAAGGTTTGACATCACACACTGCACTCATACTGCAAAGGAAATTGTAACCATTATCATTTACACACATAAAGTAACTTCCATATATCAGAGTAAAAAGAAAATGTATACAGCATTATAAACACACAAACAAAAAACAATGAAAATGATATGCAGCCTACAGTGCTGTAAATAAAGCTGGAGTTTCACAACTAACAGTTTTTCACTGGTCGCTGTCCTCACCCTCCCTCTCCTGGCCACCGTCCTCACCCTCCTGGCCATCCACACGCCGCTGTCTGTCTGGCCACAGATTCTCGTCCACATCACAGCGTATATTCTCCCTTGCGATGCAACGAGAGAAGAAACGGCGTGCACGTCGCAACCATCCCCTACACACTGATCTCCTGTAATATCCTCACACGCAGCATCCATTGCATGGAGCAGGGACCTCTGATCTTGAGCCCGATGCTCATACACTCTCCACCTCCAAGCGGAGAAATACTCCTCAATAGGATTGAGGAAAGGAGAGTAAGGTGGTAGGAACACCATGACCATCCTTGGATGAGTAGTGAACCAGGCCCTGATGAGCGGGCCACGGTGGAAATTCACACTGTCCCATACAATGACATATTGTGGTAGGTGAGGCCCTACGAGACCTCTCTCATTTTCAGGGATCAAATCAAAATGAAGGCGGTCCAAGAAGATGAGGAGCTTCTGTGTATTGTATGACTGGGGATGTGAACGGCCACGCCATTCTCAGATATGGCAGCACACATAGTTATATTGCCCCCCTCGCTGGCCTGGGACATCCACCATGGCCCGGTGGCCAATAATATTATATGGTATATATATATATATATATATATATATATATAGATGTACACACACACATATATGGTATTCATGGTATTATGTTCTTGACTAATTTTGACAATTGAACAGACTATTGTGCATGTGATGACTTATACAATGAAATGACGCTGTCACGTTTTGGAGCGAACAACCATTAGACAGAGAATCAACAATCAGTTTAGATCAACAAGATCTATTCACTTGGAAATTGTGCTAAATGTAGGCTACCTGTACTTAATCATTTGCAAAAATGTACTGAGACATTGAGACATGTACTTAGACATTTGCAATTTGATGAAATTAATGAGAAATTCAATTCTGTTGTGAACATTTGCCAAGTGGTTTGGAGGTTTGTCCATGTTGTTTTGAGAATGTCATTTCTGTTTCAAGAAATGAGCCAAACCAATGGATAAAAACTATAGAATAGAGACAAGGCAATTTAAATTGCCATTTTTGAAGGTAGATTAGTGCCATCTAGTGGGAGTAAAAAACGTATGTAATACCATGGTGCCACTAGATGCCTGTATTGTTCTATATAAAGTGGTGTATAAATTCTCTAGTGGTTTTTAGACATAAATACTTATTTTTATTAAGTTGTGGATTTGGATTTATACTTAGACATTCTCAAAGACTAAAGTGTGTATTTGAGTGTATGTCTGTTTTGTACTCTTGTGAAACCTCTTCCTTGCTGTTAGTTTTTTTTTTGTACTGCATTGTGGCTGAATTACTGATTTTATTTCACACATTTGCAAAAACTTGCTCTTGTAGTCGCAACGATTAATTGCATCCAAAATAAAAGTTTGTGTTTACATAATATATGTGCGTGTACTGTGTATAATTATTTTGTATATGTAAAATGTATATATGTATATTACCCAGGCTGTGTTTTCGCGCCAGTCTCTCCTGATATCGAACGCGATCCACCTGCTGTGAGATGAGCTCCAGGTGATCACAGCTGAGAATCTCAAACAGACGCAGAGCATCGCTGTGCTCAAACTCCCGCTGGAAACCCAACAGAAGCCACCTGAATGGAAGACAAAGATAACATGTACAAAGTGACAAGAAGGGAAGGAAAAAGAGAAAGCAAAAAAGAAAACCGACACACACCTGTGACAAAATGTGAGTCTTTCCATGTTATCTGTGACCAGATGAGA
Source organism: Squalius cephalus (assembly GCF_949319135.1). Classification (NCBI taxonomy): domain Eukaryota; kingdom Metazoa; phylum Chordata; class Actinopteri; order Cypriniformes; family Leuciscidae; genus Squalius; species Squalius cephalus. The sequence continues at coordinate 26,110,898 of NC_137132.1, forward strand.
GTGTAGTTGAGGATCCAGTTCTTTTAGTAAAGCAGCTTCCAATTCTGATAAACACAACAGCAGAAAAAGCATTTGACCATTATTACCATTCAATCCAGTAAGAAATCATGGGCCGTTATTTTTGCTAAAAACAGATCTAAACGGTTTGGAAAAACCAAGGAAACCCACCCATTTTGCGATACAGTCCATCAGCACGGAAGTCTTTGGAAAACTTCTCCATGTAGCAGGAGAAGCTCCAGTAAGTGTCCACTTCTGAGTCGAGAACCTCCAGAAAGCGACTGCACAGGTCATTCATACCCTGAGCGTAACTTACTTCTGCAGAGACCAGATAAAGGGATAGTTCACCCAAAAAATGAAAATTCTGTCATCATTTACTCATCCTCAAGTTATTCCAAAACCTGTATGGATTTATTTCTGCTGTTGAACACAAAAGAAGATATTTTGAAGAAAGTTGGTTGAATGGGCCCCATTCACTTCAATAGTATTTTATTTACCATTCTATAGAAGTCATTGGGGTGCATCAACTGTTTGCTTAACCATATTCTTCAAAATATCTTCTTTTGTGTTCAGCAGAATAAAGAAACTCATACAGGTTTGAAACAACATGAGGGTGAGTAAATGATGACTCAGGCCCTGTCCCAAATGGCACACTTCATGTGCACTTTCGGTCTTGTGGACTTACAATGGCTGCCGCGTGCGCGTGTCCGTTAAGTCCATGAGACCGAAGTGTGTCATTTTTAGATCTCAGAAGGGTGCTCACGAGCACCCCCATGTGGTCGATTTGCGCCCTTGATGCGCACTTTTGCCGAGCCCGCGCTGATGCGGACTCCGCAGCAGACTTCTTCCCGACAGTCAAAGCGGCATTACGTCACGAAAGTGCGGACTCAGAGGAAGACCGCGAGTGCTTAGGGTTCCATTTGGGACAGGGCAAGAACTGAACTGACACTTTAAGTTAGAAACACTGTACTTCAACATTTAACCACTAGATGCCGCCCTTCATCAGCAAACAAAGATCAGATCACAAACACCCAAATAAAATAGAAATAAAAGAGTAACTGGGATTTTTTTTTTTTCAGGGCTCTTTGATGAAATTATATATATATATATATATATATATACAGTACAGGCCAAAAGTTTGGACACATTACTATTTTTAATGTTTTTGAAAGAAGTTTCTTCTGCTCATCAAGCCTGCATTTATTTGATCAAAAATACAGAAAAAAATGTAATATTGTGATATATTATTACAATTTAAAATAATTGGTTTTCAATTTATTATACTTCAAATTATCATTTATTTCGGTGATGCAAAGCTGAATTTTCAGGATTTTCATTCATTTTTTACAGTCTATGGTTTCACCATCAGTGTGCAATGCGCGTGACATGTAGGCTACGTTCTTTAATAAATAAACTGCAAGTGTCTTGCGGAAGAACATTGTACCCGGAGCTACTTCTCTCCGTTAATGTCTATGGCGAGCCGCGAGTCACGCAGGCACTGGGCAACTCCGCAGCCGAGCCGACCCCGGGATAAAATATTCAGAATATAAACACTTATTATAGGCGTACCGTAGTGATTCAGGATAAGTCAAAAACACGGTTTGGAAAATGGATTCATGATGTACTGATACAACGGCGTTCTGTTGCGCATGCGTGAATTTAACTGAGTTGTACATGACCATGCACTCGCACAAATGCGACCACATAAAATTTTAACTCGCACATTCTCAAAAAATGGTCGCATATTTTGGTCGCAGTCTGGAACCCTGTCTTTACTGTCACATTAGAACAATTATAAAGTGTTCATTTCTTTTAAAAAGACTCAAAGGTGTATTTACAAGCACATACCTGGGTGAAAAGCAGCATATGTGATTAGGATATCTCTTAACACAAGCAGGTTACCCAAACCTTCATTTCTGTGAAGAAACACAAGAGATTAGGGGCTCTTTATTCTTCAAAAGACTGATTTAATTAAGCGATTATAAAAAATAATATAAAAATACAGTGCATAAAATCATTTTGTGTGCTGTACATTAAAATTTTGTTATCTGCAAAAAAAAAACAAAAAAAAAACTTAGTGCTATAAAGAAAGTTTGATGTTGCTGCTGCAAAATAGGCTAATTTTATATTAGTTTATATTATTATCATTTCTTCGATCAAGTTAGAGTACCATTCCTTTATTAAAAAAGGTTTACAATGTGTAATACATCATGAATTATACTTAAAAGCAAAATGCATATGCTAAAAGTCAGTTAAAAGTCAGTCAATTTTTGCTAATATACCATTTAATGTCTATTTTGTATTAGTAATTATTGTGTATGCTTGCCTATATTTGCAATTTGTTATATATTGTAATTATTAAATGGCTGTTTAGAAGCCAACACTGTCTTTGTGAAAGAGCTACAGATTTCTGCTTTAATTGTAGATTTTGTATGTACTTTGATATTAAATTCTCCTTTCAAAGTGAGTTAAAATGACCATACTCAAAACTAGTTACTGTTTAACCGCAGTAAAACGGTGTGCCAGACTCCCGAGTGTTATTTGCATTGAGCTCCAAGGTTGTTTGATAAACTGGTGTGGCAATGGCATGTTTGCTTTGCGCTGGGAACTCACATTAGTGATGCAAATTGAGCCGTAAATTTCACAACTCTGTGTGTGTGGTGTGTGTAAACAAACATGAGAAAGGAATTATTGACTTTATTTGGCAGAAATGTGTTGCCATGCAAAACACATGCAATTATGGTTCTTTAAAAAAAAACAATTTTGGTGTAAATTAAACACTAAAATAGAGTTTAAAAAAAAACAATCATCAAGTCATTAAGATGGATAGACTTGCAGATTTATGTAGATCAAGATGTATTTTGATACATCTTCTATAGAAGAATCAAACATGGAAATCTGAACAAGGAAGTCTTTGCTATAAGGAAATGAACAGATGTAATAATAATGTCTTTGATAATGAGCACCATAAAGCCATAACAATATGTGAACAATAAGACCCAACAAAGTAATAGAATCATATTTATAACTTCCAGATCAAAACTCTCAAAACTTAAAAGGATTGTATGGCAGCTTGTTTCTGCCATGGAACAAAAAATGAAAAAGGTAATTGCAACTTTTTTATCTCACAATTCTGACTTTTTTTCTCTTGCAACTGCGAGTTTATCTTTCAAAATTATGAGAATAAAAGCTGGAATTGCAAAAAAAAAAAAAGTCAATATTGCAATATTGAGTTCACAATATATATTTTTTCTTGCAACGGGGAGTTTATATCACAATTCTGAGAAACAAAAATCAGAATTAGATGTTATAAACACAGAATTGTGAGAAATAAAGTCAGAATTGCGAGTTTGTGTCTCTGATTTTTCTTCTCGGAATTGTGAGGTATAAACTTGCAATTGTGAGGAAAAACAGTCAAAAATGTGAGATAAAAAGTTGCAATTAGCAAATGCTTCGACCAGCATTTTCTTTATTTAGCATATTAAACTGTACAAATGAAACAAGCTCTCACCGGTAGTAAGGAAGATCTCGGTCGGTTCGAGGAACATCTTTGTCAATGATGCGAATGGCCTCCTGTAGCTCTTCCAGGTCAAAGGTTACCCGTTCAAATAGCACCTGCACATTAAAGTCAGTATGAAATCAAAACTGACGCTGACCTGACATACTGTACATTCTTATTACAAAATTGTTTATTTATTGTTAATGTTTTTTTTTTTTTTTTATTCAAATACAATACATTTTTATATCACCAAGCCCATTTTTTTTTTTTTTTTTTAGTTTTACCTGAGCCTGAAGTTGCAAAAAGGACAACTTTTCTTGGGCCTCTTCTGACTGATATTGCTGCTGATTCTGCTCTCCGTCCTGCCTCTGGTCAAAAAACTTCACTGCTGTCAACAGTTCAGCTGAAAAACGATTTATTTATTATTAGTTGGGGTTTAACATCACCACAACTTGTCAGTTCTGAATATATATATATATATATATATATATATATATATATATATATATAAGTTTAATTTAATTTTAATTAATTAATTTATATATATATATATATAAATTAAAATTAATTAATTAAAATTAAATTAAACTTATATATATTAGAGGTTTATATATATTAGAGGTTTTCAATATCAAGACTGAACATTTTATTGCAGTCACTAAGGGTTAATAAGGGCAAACCGTTCCATTTTAAAAGTGTTTGTTCTACCCTGGAATATGATTTACCATCAGTGCCATTAAGACGCAGGCGAACGGCTCCAGGAAGCAGGTGTTGCCACTTCCTTTTCATGACATGATAGCGCACCGCCATCTGCTCCAGCAGCAGGTGGCGCTCTAGAGCCGTAGAGCTGCAGGGGTACATCCCAAACAGAAAACGCCATACCTGACCCCGTTCGTCAGGGGACACGCCACCTGAATCGCACAAACAGAACACAAGATAGACATTTGAAGATGATTAGCTGGTATAATAAGAACACAACGCTCGGGATATTCGCTATTTCACAACGTCAGTTGATCATATTTTGGGCTCTGTGGCATCTAAAATACTGAAAACCCCTGAACTAACTGATAACTTGCTTATTAAGGAGTATCAGTTGATATTGTCAGTGTCCTTGCACACAATTGATTGGAAAGACAATGCATCAGTTTTAACAAATAAACAGTTTAAACAAATGTATTGACCAAACAAACAGAGCATCATCACTGTTAAGATACCAACATTTAATTGCCTCACTTTAAAGAAATGTCAAGCCTAAGCATTCATATTGTATTAGCATTAGCAATTCTGCATTTCACAATGAGCTCACCCAGTCTGGGCAGAGAGAGTTTGAGGCTCCACACAGAACAAAAACAACCTCTAATCCCCTTCTTACAGAGCTGATTATGTAATTCATTCGCTTTGCATAGATTCTCATTTCATTGAATAGGAGGAATGTGTTTTGGAGATGAGAGGCGTTCACAGGCACGGCAGAAGTTACACTGAAGGACAGTTAGTGAAACGCCAGTTCGGCTTTGAATCGTGACGTATGACTTTAAACGTTATGTGGTCATGTTTGCATCACACTCTCGTGCCACATTCATGTGTTGTAAGATGAGGGTGCGTTGTTGCTGAATATTAAGCTTCAAATGTGACTGGATCGCATGAACGCTAATAGGTGCAGATCTGAGTTACTTTACAGACACATTGAGTGGATTACGACAAACCATCAAGGAAAATCACATAACTTAAGAGTCTAGTTGGATCATTATTGCAGTGATTATTATGTTTCTAGCATGTTATATGTTTGGCAACAGTTCTTCTAATCCTAACTGATGGAGTGTGTAGCTTTATTATTTCTTAAACTACCACGTATGAAGACTCATCATGGCCATATTCCAGTATGATAATGTCAAGATTCATCAGGCTTAAGTTGTGAAAGAATGGTTGGGAGGAGCATGAAGAATCATTTTCACACATGAATCGGCACCTCTGATTTCAGACTTTAAATTCATTGAAAGTGAATTTGTGCTGGAGGAGACTTTACAGAGTGCTGGACTCTTGCATTGCCAATACAAGATCTTGACCAAAATTGATGCATGAGTCAAGCACTCTGTAAAGTCTCCTCCACCACATCTAATCTAACAAGCTGCTACATTTAAGACCTATATCAGGAGTTCAGGGTTAGTAGTTGCTCCATATGCTGACATGGCTAATTCGCAGATATCACACGATACTGGAGCATGTCTAATCATTTGAATTTAATGATAAAACTGATACTGATAACCCACAACTCTAAGGATTAGCCATGAAACAACCACTTGTGAGAGGTTTCTGTGAATTAAACTAGCAACCATGCTGTCTGTCGTCACATCTAAAGCATGACTAAAATGAATCTTATGATTGTAGTTCTACACAGCGCAGATTCTATAGCTCTCTGGATTACTATGAAACCATTCTTCATCTGTTTGTTTGGGAACATGTCACTTGACAAGCACTTGACAAGAAGAGGGCCTTTGGGTAGACCAGTGAGTCCAGACGGTCATCCAGCCCTTTTATAAAGTATGTTAAACTAAGACTTTTACATGTCAATTGCTTCTCTTTGAATGCAACAAAGATTAACTGATATAGATAACAGTGATTATATGACCTACATCAGCACATACAGAACACACTTGAATATAAAGGTGTAGGGATTTCCATTGACATCTGTTGTTTTTATAATGAACTAATTATATTTGTATCCCCTACACCTAACACTCACACAAACTTTTTTGCATTTTTACATTTTCATTAAGACTTTATTACATTTATGTATATTAAAGTCGGCATGAAACGGAAGTTGCGATAGTCTTTTCTTCCCTTTTGTGCCGTATATCCAAGTGAAACGGCTTCTCAAACAAGAAAAAAATGTAGAGCGGGATTTGATTTTGTCCATGGGGAATTAATTGGATGATTGTGGTCTGCTATTGGTCAATCTCATGTGAGTGACAGGTTGCCCCGCCCTCATGCCGCTAAACACATCATCAGAAAAGAGAAGGGATGTCGCTGCAAGAGGGAGGGGCAGTTATTTTGATTAAATATGAAGGAGACATCGCGCACATGAAGAAAAGTAATGATGTGCACATATAAATAATTTATAATAAACACTTAAATATTCTAACTTTTAAAAGAAAGAATGATAATAAAGTCACAAGTTACTCCTACAGGCATCAAACAAAACACAAATAAGATAAACGGAGCAATTCCAAGAGCGTCCTCACACCATCGGTGCTCGGGCCCTAATTAGATTACATTAAATGAAATTCCTATTTTTTCAGAATCTCAGGCAGTACTTCAGGAAATTGTTAATTCTAATAGAATTAACCAGTAGAACTGGATTAAAATTCTGAAATTTCATAGAATTCCTTTAATATTTTAACAAGAGTTTGTGCCACTGTAATTTATTAGCCTATATAAATAACCAACCAATACATAGTAAATCTGACAAAAAATGTAGTAGAAATCTACAACTGATCTCAAAAACAGTGTAAAGTAAAATAAAGTGTAAAGTAACAAATATAAAGTAATAAAAAGTATATAAAAGGCAAAAAAAAAAAAAAGCATGGGTTTGTGTTGAGCAAATGTATCAGTGCTGGGTGTAATGCATTAATAAGTAATTATTTACTGTAATTTAATAACTTTTCCCTTGAAAAAGTAAAGTTAGGGATTACTCTTAATTTGGCTAATTGTATTAAATACTGTGTAGACTATAGAACAACGTATATTTTTAATGTAACCTTCTCCTTTTAAACACTTTGGTCAGTTCAGGAACAACTTATGCAACTCAATATTATTTATTTGAAAGAATAAAAGAGCAGTTTCATGACTATATCCTTGTATTGTTCAACTGGTCGGGGCTGATTTGGGATTTAGAAAGTAATTAGTAATGCAATACTTTTTAAAGTGAGTAATTAGTACAGTAATCTAATTACACAGTTTAAGATGTAAACTGATAATGAATTACTTTTTTTAGAGTAACTTACCCAACACTGGTGGCTATAGTCCTACTCACTATTTTATGCTATGTCCTTTTTTCATCCTTTATTGGTCAAGCAGAAATACACTAAAAATGTAGTGTTGCAATCCTCACACATGATATTTCAAGTGATAAAGTAAATGAAAGTTATCTACCAATATAAACAAGAGAACCTCCTGATCCAGTAACATTGTCATAATCAAATGATAATCCATACATTACAGAGACCTAGGTCTGTCACCTCAGGAGGCCTTTGGTCATGTTTCTAGTTATTAATTGCGATTATTTACCGTTTTTAAATATATGCATTCTGAGTCTGGATTCGTCCACTCGCCCCTCAGCGTCCATCACACCTGGCAGCGAGATGCGCGCGCAGGCAGACGCAGGTGAGGTCACAGGGGCGACGGACCGACAGATGTTGTTATTCCCTGTAGAAACGCTGCACTTCATTCCCTTAAACTTGCCAAAGCGTCCATTAATGTCCAGATGGTTTTTACCTTTCCCTTCTACATGTGATTCATCACACGATGCGATCATTGTGCTATATCCTTTTAAGTGTCTTTCTCTCAGGCATTAAAGTTGTCGCGATGTCACGAGCTGATAAATTCAGTTGGTAAAAAGTCTTCGGCGGTCTTTCTGAAAGTTCATTTTAGACGTACGAGAAAGTGTTTTGATAGTGAGCACACCCCTCATCCCTGTCATATGACCATCTCTCTCTCTCTCTCTCTCTCTCTCTCTCAGTTTGAAAGCCCTCGGAGCTGCAAGCGCTGAAGACATAAAGGTCAATGTTTCCCCCTTGTGGTGAGTGTCTTTTGCCCTTTCTTTATTTACAAGTTGTATATGTTATCATATTGTATCTGTATTATAGCTGCGTGCGCAACTTCCATTCCATTATATTCAAGAGACACAGAAAATATTATCATGCTTTATTTGATATTCTAAATTCAGTCATAAATAATAATCCATCAAATAAAATCAGGTTATGATACTGTTTGAGTAGTTATTTCAGATATCCATTGTTTCTGAACAGTAATTGGTGGGATTATCATCATCCTCCAACTGATGAAATAATGAGAACGAAGAATCTTTTATATGCTCATTTCCATTGATATTAATGTTTGCATACAGCTCAGCAAACAGGTTATGCAGATAATGGCTATGTCTGCAAATAATGGCACACAGTGTATCAGTGTGTATATATATATACAGTGAGGAAAATAAGTATTTGAACACCCTCCTATTTTGCAAGTTCTCCCACTTAGAAATCATGGAGGGGTCTGAAATTGTCATCGTAGGTGCATGTCCACTGTGAGAGACATAATCTAAAAAAAAAATCCAGAAATCACAATGTATGATTTTTTAACTATTTATTTGTATGATACAGTCATGCGCGTAATTTGCACGGGGGTTACGGGGGTCATGACCCCCTCAAAAATCAGATCCAGCTAATATAACCCCCCCAATATCATCACATCATTCAGATTAAAATAAATATGAAATATTCAGAATGAATACTTTTGTTCGTTTTCTTTATTAATTTCATTTGCCAGCAAGAAATATAGTATCATATTTTAAATAATCTGTAATGTACCCCCCGCCCACCGCACACTATTTTGCGCAGTCGCTGGGATGAATGGTTGGAGAAAGCTGACGGTGCATGCTAACGGATGGAAAGATGAAAAGGACACTGAAAGGCAGCCAGACAACGATTTTTCATTGTTGGTCGACACCAGCCAAAAAGAGGAAAAATCCTGACCAAACGGCGGTACCCCTATTGCTAAGTTAGCTGTTAAGTTAGCTCAGCGTTTCTTAAAGTGTGGGGCGCGGGCGCGGCCCACTGGTGGGGAATAGAGACATGACAAGTGAGGCGCGACAAACAGGTTTTGTGCCCATCTTTTTAATTCCTTTATTTATTGGCCATACACTCAAAACAAAACAAATATATATATATATATATAGTAGCCTACCAGTCAAAAGTTTGGAAACGTCACCATTTTTAATATTTTTGAAATAAGTCTCTTATGCTCATCAAGGCTGCATTTATTTGATAAAAATTACAGAAACAACCAGTAATACTGTGAAATATTATTACAATTTAAAATAATGTTGTTCTATTTTAATGTACTTTAAAATATAATTTATTCCTGTGACGCAAAGCTGAATTTTCAGCAGCATTACTCCAGTCTTTAGTGTCACATGATCCTTCAGAAGTCATTCTGATATCACACTGCTGATGTGTTTTTAATGTTGGAAACAGTTGTGCTGCTTAATATTTTTTTTTAATAAGCATATTTTTTTCAGGATTCTTCAATGAATAAAAAGTTAATAAAGAACAACATTTATTTAAGTTTAGGGTCAGTAATATTTTTCTTTCTGTTTTTGAAAGAAATTAATACTTTTTTTCAGCAAGGATGTGTTAAATTGATAAAAAGCTAGTAAAGATTTATTGTTAGAAAAGATTCCCATTTTGAATAAATGCTGTTCAATTGGTGACTCATCCACAATTGCTGATTTCAGTGATAATGCATTTTCATACACTAAAAAAAATGCTGGGTTGTTTCAACCCATGTTTGGGTCAAATATAGACAAACACAACTGTTGGATTTAAAAATGTAAATACAATATTTAAACCAACGGTTAGGTGTGTCCATATGTTTTTTAGAGTGATAATGTTGGACCACATGGGTTTCAGTATAAAACCTCAAACAAAGCTGGAACAAAAAGGGTATTTTATCTTGGAAAAAAATCATTTACTTTTGCCATCTCTGGTACAACCTAATGGAAAACATTTCTTGTGGAATGAATGTAGTGACTGTTGAACTCTGCATAACCCGGGCACACCAGCAGTAATGTTCCCAGTGCCCACACACTGATTCACATCTTCCATTGTTATTAATTTGAGAAACTGAAGTGTGTTTTCAGTATGATATAATATTTTTTTCATTGTTTTGTGCATTCTCACCAAAGCACTGTGCTGTACTTTACTTATCTGATTGCTCTACATTATTTCATTAGGTTATGTTCTTTTATAAACTACTGTTCAAAACTAGTCTACTGTTCACATTTGCTTGTGTTCTAGTCCTGTTAGTTGTGAGCACGCTTTTTCTTAGATTATTTAAAAAATTGTTAAAGATTTATATTTTCATTTGATTTTTTTCTCCTTAAATTATGCCAGTTTAAGCACTTTCAGCTACCATTGAATATTAAATATGCCATATGAATAAACATGCCTTGCATCGAGAAAACAAGAGGATTGGATTTAATGTGGAGAAAAAAGTGCAATGGAACTCATAAATATAAATACCACAAGTTTAGATAATAAAACAATTAAAACAAGAAAGGGGAAAATCAGGTCAACTCTGGATTCATCCTCAACTCCATCTGGTCAGAGAACAAGAGTGATAATGAGAAATTGTACCAAAACATAAAAGTTCCACAGCTATTTTACAAAGAGAAAATGATCCTCTTTCTTACCTGTAATATTGGAGGTACAAAGTGGGCTTCCCTGAGTCACATTTTCAGTCCTAAAATGTACAAAAAGTCGAGTCCCAGTCCCACAATGCTGCTCAAATGTGCCATTGATTTTGCAGATATAATTGCAGCTGAACATGCCGGTGTCGTTGAGCTCTAGTGAGGTCAGGGTAAAGCTTGAGCGTGAGTGGTTTGCTTTTTCAGAATGTCTCCCAGTAAACTGAGCAAGCTTGTTGATGTTCTCATGTTTCCCAACTCTTTCATAGTACCAGTTTACTAAACAGATGGCTTCCTGAATGTCCCCATGAGTGTGACAGTGTATGGTGATGTTTCCTCCGGGTGTGCTGTACACCTCACCTGGCCACTGCTTCACGCTGTTTTGTGTGTGAGCCTTTCCTGTGAAAAAGAACCAGAATGGAGAAACATCCAAAAGATATTTAAGATGTTTAATCTTGATGCCGCACTCTTCGAAAAAAGCTCATTGGGGTTCTATATAGATTACATTACGCATTTTAGGAAATATAATATAATATCGGATACATTTTTTTGTACTTTTGACCCAACTCATTTATCACATTGATTTCAAGTATTGGCCTATTGATATAAAAATGCAAGGAGAAAGAAAATGTATTCCACTCATTGTTATCAACAACGTGAAGTGCATTAAACATGTCTGGCTTTTTCAAATTGGAGTTTGTGTGGGAACATCAGGGGGTAAAATTGATGAAAAGCTGACAATCAATTAAAATATTTTAAAATAAAAACAATCAAAATAAAACATATCACACAAATCTGTATGCACTTACTAAAAATATACAGTGAGAAAAATAAGTATTTGAACACCCTGCTATTTTGCAAGTTCTCCCACTTAGAAATCATGGAGGGGTCTGAAATTGTCATCGTAGGTGCATGTCCACTGTGAGAGACATAATCTAAAAAAAAAAAATCCAGAAATCACAATGTATGATTTTTTAACTATTTATTTGTACGATACAGCTGCAAATAAGTATTTGAACACCTGAGAAAATCAATGTTAATATTTGGTACAGTAGCCTTTGTTTGCAATTACAGAGGTCAAACGTTTCCTGTAGTTTTTCACCAGGTTTGCACACACTGCAGGAGGGATTTTGGCCCACTCCTCTACACAGATCTTCTCTAGATCAGTCAGGTTTCTGGGCTGTCGCTGAGAAACACGGAGTTTGAGCTCCCTCCAAAGATTCTCTATTGGGTTTAGGTCTGGAGACTGGCTAGGCCACGCCAGAACCTTGATATGCTTCTTACAGAGCCACTCCTTGGTTATCCTGGCTGTGTGCTTCGGGTCATTGTCATGTTGGAAGACCCAGCCTCGACCCATCTTCAATGCTCTAACTGAGGGAAGGAGGTTGTTCCCCAAAATCTCGCAATACATGGCCCCGGTCTCCTTAATACAGTGCAGTCGCCCTGTCCCATGTGCAGAAAAACACCCCCAAAGCATGATGCTACCACCCCCATGCTTCACAGTAGGGATGGTGTTCTTGAGATGGTACTCATCATTCTTCTTCCTCCAAACACGTTTAGTGGAATTATGACCAAAACGTTCTATTTTGGTCTCATCTGACCACATGACTTTCTCCCATGACTCCTCTGGATCATCCAAATGGTCATTGGCAAACTTAAGACGGGCCTTGACATGTGCTGGTTTAAGCAGGGGAACCTTCCGTGCCATGCATGATTTCAAACCATGACGTCTTAGTGTATTACCAACAGTAACCTTGGAAACGGTGGTCCCAGCTCTTTTCAGGTCATTGACCAGCTCCTCCCGTGTAGTTCTGGGCTGATTTCTCACCTTTCTTAGGATCATTGAGACCCCACGAGGTGAGATCTTGCATGGAGCCCCAGTCCGAGGGAGATTGACAGTCATGTTTAGCTTCTTCCATTTTCTAATGATTGCTCCAACAGTGGACCTTTTTTCACCAAGCTGCTTGGCAATTTCCCAGTAGCCCTTTCCAGCCTTGTGGAGGTGTACAGTTTTGTTTCTAGTGTCTTTGGACAGCTCTTTGGTCTTGGCCATGTTAGTAGTTGGATTCTTACTGATTGTATGGGGTGGACAGGTGTCTTTATGCAGCTAACGACCTCAAACAGGTGCATCTAATTTAGGATAATAAATGGAGTGGAGGTGGACATTTTAAAGGCAGACTAACAGGTCTTTGAGGGTCAGAATTCTAGCTGATAGACAGGTGTTCAAATACTTATTTGCAGCTGTATCATACAAATAAATAGTTAAAAAATCATATATTGTGATTTCTGGATTTTTTTTTTTAGATTATGTCTCTCACAGTGGACATGCACCTACGATGACAATTTCAGACCCCTCCATGATTTCCAAGTGGGAGAACTTGCAAAATAGCAGGGTGTTCAAATACTTATTTTCCTCACTGTATATATTTGCTTGTTTATTCTGTGTGGCCTCTCAATTTTCCATGTAATAACTGCCTAGTGGTTGTTCTTGTGGGCGTAATTCCACAAAACATGAAGAATTTCCGAACATATATAAGCAATAGTTTTTTTTAGAAAGGACATTTTAAAAGAGAAAATTCTTAGAATTATGGAGAATCATTGAATTATGAATAATTTACTGTCATTTTGTGAATATTTAGTAATCATTAAAAAAGTAACTGTAGTCTGATTACAAGTATTTTAAAATGTAATATGATCTAATTACAAGTATTTAATTTTAGGAATCTGATTATGTAATCCAGATTATATATAATCAGTTACTACTCAGCTCTGTATTATATTTATATACTATTTTGAAATAATAGGATGCATTTTGATCCATGAATATATTTTAAGTTTAAAGCCATTAGTTGTAAATACAATAGAAACACAAAGACTAAAAAAAATAAGAGTAAGTGTGTTACCTGAGGGATATAAAGCAAAGAAGACAGCGGCAAAAACAACCTCATGGAATAACATCTCTGTCTGTAAATTTGAAAAACAATGATCTTATAACAGATTCAGTGCCATTTTCGGTTGCTTATTATATACAGCATGACTTATTTAGACCTATCAGAAAAACCTTGGCTCTCTTCTCTTCTTATTGATGGCTTTTAACGTTACATTAAGTAGGCTACACATAGTAAAACACATAATTTAATGTGAAGAACGTTTCCAAAGCACATTTACAACATCCTGACATATTGAAACATGAAAACATATGATCTGTCTTGTCATTTTGGGGTTACAGTCTCTGATAACATTTGAAATAAATGCCTAATTTGTTTAAGTCGATGCTGTCTGACTTACCTCTGAGCTTCTCACAAATCAGTGGCTTCCTACAATATTGTTGTTGCTATCAGAACCAGAATCTATTCGCATGTCAGTCAGTGAGGGGGCTTTCACGCATCTGTTACGGTCTCACTTCCTGTGTCTTATTAATATTCAGGAAGGATGAAGGTTAAATAACAAGTTAAAGACTTGAATTAGTTTACAGCTGTCATCCAATACTTTTCATGCAAAGTTTGTGTTTTGACCAAAGCAGTGTTTTGAAAAAATACATTGCATGTTTATGCTTTCAGATATAATCAAAAATTGGGGTCTTACTTTGTTTTTCTACACAGAGGGCTGTTAGGTGCTAACAGGAAATCTACGATGTGACAATGACATGCCTGTCCCACATGAAACAGTCAGACTACAGCTAAACTGGATGCACGCTCACGCTTTTCACAAGAAGTGCAATGAAAACCTGGGTAATACTTTACAATAATGTCTTTTGTTAAAGTTAGTTAATGCAATAACTAATATGAACAACATATTCTTGCAGCATTTCCTAAACTTTGTTAATCTTAGTTAATAAAAATGAGCATGTTCTTGTTCACAGTGCATTAATGTTAACCCTTGCATGAATGTCTCGCTAATCATTATTACACATTTGGATCTTTAGCGACTCGGATCTATATCTAACACAGATGGATCTCTACCTGTTGCGATAATATAAAACTCACCTGATATGTGGCATGGTGTGGTGTAGGCAGAAGAAGAGTCAAAAGTTCCAATGCAAACTTTTACTCACAATATAACTCAAACAGGTACATAAGACGGGCAGAAGGTAGCCTACACACTCTTAATACAACGGAGACTGAACAATGAACAAGTTAACACACAGGGCTTACATACATAAGCTGTGTCCCAATGTGAAGGCTGCAGACTTCAAGGATGCAGCCTATGCGTCCTTCGACCATGTAGCCTTCGTAGGATTTCCTAACTGTGCAACCAGGTGTTCCCGATCACCGCTACTGGCGCCAAGCAACGGTGCGAGAGGACTGCTGCCATCCTGATAATTCATTTGATATAATTGAGTAAACAGCTATGGAGCCAGAATTGGCTATTTATGTTTTATATTTTACTGGAGGACATGTTAAGGATGTTTCAGCCCCGGCGCTGCCAGGTCATGTATTTTCGGTTTAGCCCTGTTTGAATATAAAACCCAATTGAATATAAAAAAGTCCAGTATTTCTCCCGCTCGTCATCGGCAGCTGTCACAGTTGCCAGGCGACAAGAACAATCCTCCGTAAGCTAGACCGGTCCGAAAGCTTCAGATGCGCCCTTTGATATGGGACGCAGCTGTAGTTAGCAACAATTTGTCAATATTGTGACAATAAGCCTACATTTTGTTACTTTAATTTTCGGAACTGCATACTTCGTTAAGTATTCACGTACAAATGTGAAGTAACCTACTGAAGTACTTTTTTCCCGCACATCACAATATGATTTTACATTAAACTACACAAAAGTATTTAATGTAACAACCTTGAAAATATACATAAGTAAAATGCAACATAGCCTACGCAGTAATGCAGTAGTAGCCTAATATAAATGCAAAACCATCATAAAAACCCTGACAAGGAGTTTTTTCTCCTGCAGAATACATACCTTTAGTTTTACTCTTGATACTTTAAGTACATTAGAGTATGCAAGATAATTTTGCTTAACTAATGTTTTAGTAGTTTTTCCCCAATGCAGTAGTTATTAAAAGTACTTTTTTCAGAAAGCTGTCGATTGAATCAGCCGAGCAAACCTGTTGGTAGACAACTTAGTGGATAGTGGAAATATGCACTTAAACACTCTGGAGACCATCCCAGATGATGTCCCACCAGCAGAAGGCATTACCAGGGGTAGCCCATCCCGGTCCAGCAGCCCCACCAGGGTCTCCCTGCTCGGCTGAATAAGATTCTACATCATTTTTTTCTAATTTTATGTATTGTAAATTTAAATGTTTATGTTGATTTTGATATGTTTAACGTATGCTGTAAATAGTTGGAAAAAGTACTTTAATGTAGCCTATGGAACAAATGATTTTCATTTACCAATTTTATTTGAAAAAAAAAAAAGGTATAGAAGAATTTGTTTCATGTAGAAATTATGACTGCCATTACAAAAATAAACAATGTCCAGAACAATTCATTCTCTTTTATTTACACATTTAAAGTTGCATAAAAATAATGTACATAATTTTTCTTTTAAAAAATGAAAGTGAAAAAAGTTAAACAAGAATATGTAGAAAATATATATATTTTTCAATCATTCTCTCAAGAAGAGAAAACAGCCTGTCCAACCTCTCCCTACTCTCCTGTGCTCTCCTCGCCTCTGTCTCCCTCTCTAGTTGCATGTCTTCTCTGATCAAGTCCAAAAACTCGTCCTGTCTCGCTGCCTTCGTGCTGGTGCTGGTGGTGGTGCTCCTGCTGGTGCTGGTGCTGCTTGTGCTCCTGCTGGTGTGGGTGCTAGTGCTGCTGCTGCTGCTACTGGTGCTGCTGGTGCTGCTGCCCCTGGCTCCTCCTCACCGTGGTCACCGACTACTGAACTCGGCCCTGGTGTGTCCTCAGGAATTGAGGCAATGAGGACGGGGGGCTGGTGCAATGCCTCTGTCCCAACACCTCATCCATGAGGACAAACCTGGGCCAAGTTTCAGCAGTGGGTTTCCCACTCACACCTTCACCTGTCCCAGGACATTTGCAATCCTAAAGGCAGAGCAAATTAACCATGGCTTGTTAACAACAACAGCACAATACATTTCAGCAAAGATGTGTGTATTAATTGTCTTTATATATATAATACTGCAAAATATGACACATCAAGACATGCATACAAAATACTTAATATTTCTGTATACTCAAATTTGGTTAAAACCACATAGCTTGCATGACAGCACTACAAAAACACATAAAAGTGAAACCCCATTGCCTTATCTGCTGCTTTTCTTATTGTTTTGGGCTTTATAGGGTGAGTGATATTTCTTATAATACACAAGTGAGATAGACTAGTGCAAATATTACAAATAGGTCGTTAAACTAATAACGTTATTACCACAAGTTTTGCCTAAAGCTACCTGACAAATGAAGCCACGCAATGGTGACGTAGGAGTTAAGATGAAGTTTATAAGAAACTTTAACTGTGGTTTCGCTAGCTATTTGAGTAAATGAAAACATAATACTTACATTTAAATGTGAATTTGCTGTCCACCACCGAACTCTAGTCTCGGCCGCCTTTAAAAATAAATAAATAAATGCTGTCGTCAACGGCGCGCAATGACTTATGGGGTAGAATAGGGTAGGAGAGGCCGCTAAGTATCCATTTATGTATCCTTTCTTTCACGGGGAAACGAAGGGCGCATTTGGCATCGCTTTTGAATCAGGGTAGCCTTCATCGCGCTGCGTTGACGCAACCAGCCTTCAAATGCGACCTTCCAAGGATGCAGCCTTTGAATTGAGACGACCTTCGTCACGCCGCTGTGACGCAGTCGGCCTTCAGATCGGCCTTTGGAGGATGCAGCCTTCACATTTGGACACAGCTATAGGGAAAACAGATAAGGGAGATGAGACAGCTGACAAGACTAACGAGGAAACAGGTGTGAAAGATGAACTAATGAAGGTTGCCATGGAAATCAAGGAGTGGTGGAACACATGCGACTACTGAAAACAAGACTCAGACAGAACTGTGACAGTGGGAGAGGGAGGCTGGGAGGGAATTCAGGGCTCAGGAACAGATCTGGGAATATGGACAGTCCTTTGGGCAGGAACAGGTCTAGGAACACGAACAGATCAAGTTACAGGAACAGATCTTGGGACAGGAACAGGAACAGGTATTGGTGTGGCGACGGCCATCCTGGCTGAGGGCTCAGGCGGCGAGGCAGCGGCCATCTTGGCTGAGGGCTCAGGCATGGCATTGCATTGGCGGCCTTCTTGGCTGAAGACAAGGGCTCAGGCATGGCAGGTAATGTTGTGACATTTGAACCGAGGCGTTGGAGCTTGTGTCGAGAAAAAATGGGCGTGCCAGATAAAGCCGCGATTCGAGGCTTGTGTTGTTAACGTGAAAATCACGTGACTAATGACAAACGAGGCCTCAGTTTGTGTGGATAGGTCATTAGTTCGGTCTGAGTGTTGCTTCCGGAAAAAGGAGGTTCGAATCTCGCGGAGGTTCGAGTAGGAGGAGGTTCGAATCTCTCTGTCAGGAGTAGTAGAAGCAGTTGTAGTAGTGTCAGAGAGTTAGATAACTATCATTGTCATTGTCGTTATTGTGTCATATACACTCACCTAAAGGATTATTAGGAACACCATACTAATACTGTGTTTGACCCCCTTTCGCCTTCAGAACTGCCTTAATTCTACGTGCCATTGATTCAACAAGGTGCTGAAAGCATTCTTTAGAAATGTTGGCCCATATTGATAGGATAGCATCTTGCAGTTGATGGAGATTTGTGGGATGCACATCTAGGGCACGAAGCTCCCGTTCCACCACATCCCAAAGATGCTCTATTGGGTTGAGATCTGGTGACTGTGGGGGCCATTTTAGTACAGTGAACTCATTGTCATGTTCAAGAAACCAATTTGAAATGATTCGAGCTTTGTGACATGGTGCATTATCCTGCTGGAAGTAGCCATCAGAGGATGGGTACATGGTGGTCATAAAGGGATGGACATGGTCAGAAACAATGCTCAGGTAGGTCGTGGCATTTAAACGATGCCCAATTGGCACTAAGGGGCCTAAAGTGTGCCAAGAAAACATCCCCCACACCATTACACCACCACCACCAGCCTGCACAGTGGTAACAAGGCATGATGGATCCATGTTTTTATTCTGTTTACAGATATAAAAGATAGAATTCAAATTCTGACTCTACCATCTGAATGTCTCTACAGAAATCGAGACTCATCAGACCAGGCAACATTTTTCCAGTCTTCAACTGTCCAATTTTGGTGAGCTTGTGCAGATTGTAGCCTCTTTTTCCTATTTGTAGTGGAGATGAGTGGTACCCGGTGGGGTCTTCTGCTGTTGTAGCCCATCCGCCTGATACTGAAAATACTCATCCGCTGAAATACTCAGACCGGCCCGTCTGGCACCAACAACCATGCCAAATTGAACAGGTGTTCCTAATAATCCTTTAGGTGAGTGTATGTGTTAGGGCTGTATATTATTACATTATCAGGTTAGAATAGTTATAGTATATTGTTATTATTAATTATAGTAGCTATATCATAGTCTTGTTATATTAATTAGATAAGATTATTTGGATTGCTTCGGATTTTTGGATCTGGACTGGATCAGAAGCATCAGTATCCTCATTTATACCAGCTGGCACTGGCAGGTAAATATTATGTGCTATTTCTTTCCACGGTAGCTAGGTGTCACTAATGAGCAATGCTGAATGAAGCTTCGAGTAATGAACCTTTGGCTGAAGCAATGGGCTCCGAGGTCTCGGTGGTTCAAGAAGCCTCATTTTGCCATCACTAGGGAAAGCCTCAGTGATTCATACACAGGAAACAGGTGTGACAGATTAACTAATGAAGGTTACCATGGAAACCAAGGAGTGGCGGGAAGACAGAACAAAGGAAGACATGTGACTACTGAAAACAAGACTCAGACAAAACACAACTGTGACAATAGTAGAGTAACAATTACAGAAGAATCAAATAAAGCATATTTTGTAACCATTTTGGAGTTTGGGAGAGTTTGGTTTGAGCAGATGTTTTATACCATCATCAAAGTCCTCATCAGAGCTCATTTCCCAGAACATTCAGCATCTGGCTCATATTTGCGATCTAAAACATATTCTCAAAACTATCATTTTCAACATCTTCAAAATCAATATTTGATCACTGACAGCTTCTTCACCTGATCCATCATCAAGTGACAGTGCCACTAATATTTGATTGTGTTCAGTACTTGCTCTGCAGTAAATCGCTGAGCCATTTCAAGTTTTGCTGATGATACTTTCTATTCTTTTGTTTTCTGCCTGCTGTAACTATGAGTGAAACGTCACTTCATCATTGTGTATCAAACATATAATAAAGGTCATAAAATATTAAATTATTGTTGTGCAGAGAAAGTATACTGTACTTACACTGTTCCACACCTTGGGTCGTTAGCGACCCTATTAGAGTGCGGATCGGGCCGAATTTTTCTGTCCGAGCCCGGCCCGCGTCCGACAGAGCAGTAAACGAACCCGACCCGAGCCCGACAGGCATAAAGATATTTATGTCCGAGCCCGACCCGAGACCGACAGTTAAAATCCCATTTTTTTCTCATACTAATGACACATGTACGTTTGTTTGTGTGGAAAGCCCGCTTTTATTAAGCAACTGTAGGCAGGCATTCGGAAATGTCAACAGGATGAGTGCATCAGCGCTCACGGAGAAACAAGCGCACTTAACATAGGCGCGCATGCACGTGTTTGGTTGTCACGGCTATAAACAAATTTGAAATTTGCGCACACAGGAAGACAGATGTTATAGTAAAATTTTACATGCATTTTAATCACAAAAACGAACGTTTGCATCAAGTGAAAGCATCAGGCACATTGGCTAACGTTACCTACATAATAAGCTGTTTTAAATTTAAAATGTTCAATGCCTTATCGCGCTGATGTGACCGAGCCCGACCCGAACCCGAACATAATTTCTAAATATTTGTCCGAACCCGGCCCGGCCCGTCGGGTACCGACGGGTCCCGTCGGGCTCGGGTCGGGTATCCATCCTCTAGACCCTATACAATTTTTTACAAAAAAATTATGGGAAATAAAAAAATAAAAATAAATTATTGTTATGTTGTTAATAATGAATTGATTGAGGAATACAAATGTGATGGATTTTTTAATAAATAAAACGGTAAACTGTAATTTAAACTAATCATTATTCTAACATCTAACGTCACTTCTCCTTTAGGCCAAACATTCAACAGTTGAACAAAATGTACTCAGAAGATTGTTGGTGTGCCGAAACCAGTGGAAATTTTGAGATGCTGGCTAGACAATATAAAAAATATAATAGTCTATAATAGTCTCATGTCATATTGAGTAATCAAATGAACTTCTAACCTCTAAATCTCTAGATCTAAATTTGCTCTGCCAGTAGGCTAACAGAGGGTGAAATAGGGGCTTGTTTTGCACAGATTCAAGTTTTTAAAATTTAAAATGTCAAAATTAATATTACTGTTGTATATGTCCCTATCCTATAAAAACCTGATGTATTCTTATTTCTGATAGAGAAACCACATTTAACCTATTTACAGTAGTCAGTTAGTTCGTTTTCAAGGTTTGGGTTAAATAGAGAGTAATTTGTACAATCAGTCACTAGATATCACCCCTCTTCCTTGTAAATTTGAAGTGGAAATATGACCTATATTTTTATAGCACGTGTCATGAATGAAGATGGCTATTGCAGATCAGTCACGATCCATGAAATGTGTTTTATAAGAGTGTTTTCTTTTAGTACCTTCTGCTTTTAATATCCTGTGAGAAAAAACGACGATGGTTATATAAGTTAAATCCAAAGTAATTGCCAAAACAATTACTTTATGTTCTTAAAGGATTTTCAAATACATTTAGCTTTTTTACTGAAATATATTTTTCTTAATTCTGCATTTATCCTTGTTTGATTAATTATTACATTTTTATGTCTGAATATGTTCATATTTTGAAAGAAAATAATGGGCGTATACAGTATATGCTCCATTTGGAATTTTTTCCTTTTTTTTTTTTCTTCTTCTTTTTTTTTTTTTTTTTTCTCTTGAGTGGATATTGCAACGCATCACCAAACATGAAAAATCCTGCACTACACTGATGATGTGCCTTTCTTAGAAAAAGTTAGACAGAAATCATCCAGGAAGCCTTTGATAGGATGTTAACATTTCTTGTTTTGTAGGCTACTTTGGTTAGAGAAGCTTCATATCTGACCATTCATCAGCCAGTCCAAACAGAAGACTGTAGCCAAATAGGAAAACAACATATTTGATCTTTTTCTTAGGACGTTTCCTGATTCTCCAGGGGACCAAAACACAAAGCACAGTATTAGAGCCAGCAAGGCAGTTTAAGACACTGTTGTTCTTGGCTAATTTATTGCAAATGTTTTTATTATTATTATTATTATTATTATTGTAAGTTCTGCAGATGCCATAGCCATTGAGAGGAAGTCTGGTCGTGTATTACATTAAGTATACTGTATATCATTATGATGAATCAAAATGCTCAAAGTCAATTTTGAGGAGGATTATTGCAAATGAAGGAGGAGGAGGATGTGTTGACAGATCGAACATTGCAATCTCGCAGAGGTTTATTCAGTAGCTTCTTGATTTTTCCTTCTATCTGCAACTGAATTTTTTTGCGACAACCTATTATATACAGTGCTATGCATAAGTTTAGACACCGATGCTAAAGTTGACTAAAAAGAGGAATAAAAAATCATCTTTTAGAGATTGAACTTAATGCCTTAATTTAAAAAATTAGGAAAAATCCAACCTTTAAGGACACCAATTATCTTTGTGAATGAATAATGTATCGTAAATAAATGAATGTTCTTCCTTATAATACAGGGTGCATAAGTCTGGACACCCCTATGTTAAATTCCCATAGAGGCAGGCAGATTTTTATTAGTTTTTATCAGTTACTTCATGGATCCAGGATACTATGCATCCTGATAAAGTTCCCTTGGCCTTTGGAATTAAAATAGCCCCACATCATCACATAGCCTTCACCATACCAAGAGATTGGCATGGAATACTTTCCATAAGATCATCTCTCAATGCAAATCAAACCAGCTATTAGGCTAACTGAAATAAAACCATGCTAATCTCTGTCCAACAACAACCAGACCATTATTTCCGGCGTGACGATCGAGTCTGTCCCAAAAATACCTCTCAATGCGCCCTCGCGCCAAGGGCCCTAGGTCTGCACTACATGACGTCACCAAAGTGTGGACTCTGAGGAAGTCCACAAGTCCGTAGTGTGCTATTTGGGACATCATCAGCAGCGAGAGTGACCCTGTCCCAAATAGCACCCTAAGCACTCGTGGTCTTCCTATGAGTCTGCACTTTTGTGACGTAATGCCGCTTTGACTGTCGGGAAGAAGTCTGCTGCGGAGTCCGCATCAGTGCGGGCTCTGCAAAAGTGCGCATCGAGGACGCATATCGACCACAAAGGGGGCGCTCGCGAGCACCCTTCTGAGGCCTAAAATGACAAATCTCACGGACTTAACGGACACGCCCACGCGGCAGCCATTGTAAGTCCACAAGACCCAAAGTGCATATGAAATGTGCCATTTGAGACAGGGCCTTCATATGTGTAAGCTGCTCATTCCAAATAAGGGGAGTGGCAACGCTAGCGTCCACAGTGTTTTCCTCATGATGTGCCGGGGAAGAGAAACGTACTCGGTTACCTAATGTAACCTCGGTTCTCTCAAGAAGAGGGAACGAGTATTGCGTAAGTTGCTTACGCTATGGGAAAGTCTTCTTTCTTCGAGATCTGAAGCCAAAAAATTATCCTTAATTTTGTATTCATTGTCAACGCAGTGCGGCAGCCGGCAGACCAAGGCAGGCTGTATAAGCGTGCTCATTGGCTGCTCGGCGGCAACTGCTTAAGCCTATCAGTGAGCCTCGTGAAACGTGACCTCCAATGAGGGCGCTTCACGCCCTCCACACCCTTCTAACCGTCAAGATGGGTGTGGCCAGTGTGTATATATCGAGGGCTCACAGGCTGAATATCTGGTTTTCGTAATCTGAAGCGCAAAAGCTCGTGGCGCGACACGGCAGGTTACGCAATACTCGTTCCCTCTTCTAGAGAGAACCGAGGTTACATTAGGTAAACGAGTACGTTCTCTTACGAGAGGTTCTCTCGTATTGCGTAAGTTGCTTACGCTACGGGAACCCCTTGTCAACGCCGTGTGCGCCGAGCATCCAGCACATGAATCCCAGGGAGACCAGGGAAAAACATTCTGCTGGAACAGGTGGCCGGTCGGAGAGACGGGCCAACACAGTACAAAGCACTTCACTCAGTCTATAAAATAGAGCGGCGCGGCCGGTCTATAAGTATAAATCAGTGCAAAACAGTGGGGCCGGCAGCGCGAGCCCGCACAGTACATAAGCACTCATTAGGGTAAGAAAAGAGCGACATCATCGGTCTTTTACGAAGAGAATAATCCCCCGCGCAACAGAGTGGAAGACGGGCGGCCAGCAGCGCGGGCCAGCACCGGTAAACAGCGCGTAACGGGGAATGAAAAACAGAGCGGCCCAGCCGGTCTGAGTATAAAACACTTCACCCTAAGTACCATACCAGAAATATCGCCAGCATGTGAACGTAGTCTGCACATAAGCGACTGGGCAGAGCATACATGTCACTTATACCGACAGCAATTTAGCCTGTAAGGCGGGAACTTCCAGGTTATAAAACCTCACGAATGTCGATGGGGAGGCCCAGCCCGCCACCATACAAATATCGTGGATAGAAATTCCACTGGACCAGGCCCACGAAGAGGCCATGCCTCTAGTAGAGTGGGCTCTGATACCCAGAGGGCACTGCAGGTGTTTGGAGGCATAAGCTGCTGCAATCGCGTCCACTATCCACCTGGACAGGCTCTGTTTCGAGGCGGCGAGACCCTTGGTGCGTCCGCTGAAGGAAACAAAGAGCTGCTCGGAACGCCTGAAAGCGGCGGAGCGCGTGATGTAAACTCTCAGCGCCCTGACAGGGCATAGGAGGTTATCACTGTCCCCATTATCGGATGCTGGCAGAGCCGAAAGGGAAATGATTTGTGCCCTAAAAGGGGTTCCAATCGCTTTGGGGATCTAACCGTGTCTCGGTCTGAGAATGACTTTCGAGTCGTTCGGTCCAAACTCAAGACATGCAGGGCTAACAGATAGCGCGTGCAAATCCCCCACGCGTTTTACTGAAGACAGAGCTATCAGAAAAACGGTTTTGAGCGACAGGTACTTTAAATCCACGGATTCAAGCGGTTCAAAGGGAAAAGCCTTCAGGGCCTCCAGGACCAAGGACAGATCCCAAATAGGAACCGAGGGGGGCCGCAGGGGATTCATCCGTCTAGCTCCTCTGAGGAAGCGGATAATGAGCTCGTTCCTTCCTATTGCCTGGCCGCGCATCGTCTCAGCGAACACTGCGATAGCCGCCACATACACTTTGAGCGTGGAAGGGGACCTGCCCTTGTCCAACAGCTCTTGTAGGATGGAGAGCACCCGTGGGACCCCACATGCACGTGGATCCAAGCTCTTAGTAGCGCACCATTTAGAAAACACCGACCATTTAGACGCGTAGAGCCGTCTTGTGGAGGGGGCTCTAGACTGCGTGATCGTGTTCACGACCCCTTCTGGCAGGTCAACGGGTATCCGTTGATTACCCATGCATGCAGAGACCATCGTTCTGGATGGGGATGCCAGATCGATCCACCGGCTTGAGAGAGGAGATCCTTTCTCACAGGGATCGGCCATGGGGATGAGTGCGACAGCCTCACTACCTCTGGGTAGCAGGTTTGGTTCTCCCAACGCGGGGCTATAAGAAGCACTGGGTGGTGCGTTTCCCTGATCCTCGAAATGACCTGTGGTAACAGGGAGATCGGGGGAAAAGCGTACAACGGGAGGCTGGGCCATGTCTGGGACAGCGCGTCCTCGCTTTTCGAGAAAAATTTCGGGCAGTGAGCGTTGTCTCTCGACGCAAAGAGGTCGACCTCCGCTCTGCCGAATAGGCGCCAGAGAAACTGGACTGTCTGGGGGTGCAGGGACCATTCTCCCGGGGGAATGTTGTCTCTGGACAGTCTGGTGACATTCCGACATTCAGGTGGCCCGGCACGTGCGCGGCTCTCAGCGAGCGCAACGAGCGGTGAGCCCACACGAGAAGGCGTTCTGTCAGTTTGCACAGGTTCCTGGATCTGACACCGCCCTGTCGGTTCACATAGGATACCACGGACATGTTGTCCGAGCGGACTAGCACATGGTGATCCTGTATGAATGGGAGGAAGCGCTTGAGCGCGTTCTCGACCGCTATCATCTCCAAACAGTTTATGTGGAGGCATTTCTCCTGGTCTGACCACAGGCCAAAAACCGGTTTGCCCTTGAAAAGAGCGCCCACACCTGAGGTGGAAGCGTCCGTCGAGATAACTTTGCGGTGTGAGATGGCTCCCATTGTCACTCCCCGCTGGTACCAGTCGGCCGCTAACCAGGGCTTCAGTGCTGAAACGCAGCTCTGAGTCACTCTGATTCGAATGCCGCCGGAAGCCCAGGCTCTGTGAGGCGCTCGGGCATTCAGCCAGCATTGTAGCGGGCGCATACGTAACAGACCCAGCTGAAGCACTGCTGCAGCTGAAGCCATACAACCCAGCATCCTCTGAAATGTCTTGAGAGGTGCGGTTCTGCCCGGCTGGAAGGACGCGGCCAGGTGTCGAATGCAGCGCGCGCGCTGTGTCGACAGGCAGGCCGTCATTGCCACAGTGTCCAGATCCAAACCCAGAAAAGAGGTTGATTGACTGGGCACTAATGAGCTCTTGGTCCAGTTTACTGTAAGCCCCAGGCTGTCCAGGTGGCTTAGAAGCACTGTTCTGTGGGCGATGAGTTCGGCCTCTGACTGTGCTAGAATTAGCCAATCGTCCAAGTAGTTCAGAATTCGCATTCCCCGACCCCTCAGGGGAGCGAGAGCCGTGTCCATGCAATTCGTAAATGTACGGGGTGCCAACGACAGGCCGAAAGGTAGGACGGTGTACTGATTTACCTGACCGTCGAAGGCGAATCTCAAGAATGGCCTGTGACGGGGTATTATCTGGATCTGAAAGTACGCGTCTTTCAGATCGAGAGATATAAACCAGTCCCTCGGGCGAATTTGCGCGAGAATTTGCCTGGTTGTGAGCATTTTGAACGGTCTTCTCATAAGAGCCTTGTTCAAACGTCTCAGATCCAAAATTGGTCTGAGAGCTCCGTCCTTCTTGGGAACGAGGAAATAACGGCTGTAAAAGCCCGACTCGCTCATAGAAGGGGAAACCGGTTCTATAGCCCCTTTGCACAGAAGTGTGGCTATTTCTGCTCGAAGTAGATGTGCTACTTCCCCATTCACTCTGGTCTCGATACGCGCTTGAAAGCGCGGAGGGCGGCGAGAGAACTGCTGAGTATAGCCCTGTTTTACTGTGCTCAGCACCCATTCTGACACGCCTGGAATAGCTTTCGCGTGTGCAGCCAGGGGCAGAATGGCCTCCGGGCTCTGATCGCCACGCATCGCGGGCTCGAGAGCTCGAAACGGAGGGGCGGGCGCGGCGCGCACGCTCTCGGTGCTTAGATACGGCGGGTCGCACGCAGCGATAACTGGCCGATTCACACACAGCGTCCTGGTGGCTTTGGACGGGGAACATACAGTGTGAGGCACGAAGCGTGACAGCGGCGTCGGGGGCGAAATGTTCGAAAGAATGTGTGAGCGCGTGGGAGCAGGCACAGCATCTGCATTTAAAACATGACCGGTAGTGAGGGGATGTGTAACAGAGCAGGCAGTGAGTAGGTGTGGGCACAGCGGGGTGGACACGTGACCTACTTTTAACACTCGAGCGGCTTCTGCCTGCTTTATGAGAGTGGGCTCTGTAAGAGACACAGGGTTTATAGTGCTTGTGTGCAGAGGTGAACACAGAGAAGTGGGCACATTTACTGCATTTGAAACACATACGGCGCGAGCCGTGCAACCAGACATAATGCTCTTTTCGAGATTTCTCTGAGTCGCCGTGAAAACGGCGGTTGTGTGCAGGCGAGAGGGTGGATTCACCGGCTTGTTGGCTGCGATATGAGTGACTGCAGTAGCCGTGGCAACGGGGACTGACAGGGCATGAAGCTTTGATGATGGTCCGGCCACGGCGGGACACAATCGTCGCTTCTTTCCTCGGGCTAGGAGGTTTTTGCAGGCTCAGGTTTTACCGCAATCCTCTGCCGGGGTCCCCGGGGAGGAGGCGGCCTGTTTCGGCTGGTCGAGCGAGATCGAGGGCGGCCGCCCTGACGTCGCTGTGAGGACAGAGGTCGAGTTGGGCGCTGGGCAGAGCTTTGCGCAGGCTGGTCAGGAGGACGGCGTGCGGCAGATCTAGAGCGCCGAGGCAGAAAGAGATTCATCGACTGTGTAGTCTTCTGAACCTCCGAGAAGCGGTCCACGATCCCGTTTACCGCTGGGCCAAACAGGCCGGTGGGGGAGAGGGGGGCGTTAAGGAACACCGCGTGCTCAGACTCCCTCATGTCAGCGAGCGTGAGCCAGAGATGCCTCTCTGAAACAGTCAGAGAAGCCATGCACCGTCCAATGGCCTGGGCAGCGGATTTCGTGGCGCGAAGGGAGAGGTCCGTCGCGCTCCTTAAATCCGTGATGGAAGCAGACTCCGAACCTTTCTCGTCCAAATCACGGAGGAGGTTAGCTTGGAGAATCTGCAGTACAGCCATAGAGTGGAGTGCAGATGCAGCCTGTCAGGCGGCGGTGAAAGCGCGGCCGACGAGAGCTGATGTGGTCCTGCAAGCCTTGGACGGGAGGGCAGCCTTTGAGCGCCAGCCAGAGGGCGGGCAAAGGTGCGCTGCGACCGCCTCTTCCACGGGGGGAATGGCATTGTACCCTTTCTCAGCGGCGCCGTCAACCTGTGAGAGCGTCGATGAGGCGTGTGAAGAAACTCTCGCGGAGAATGGGGCATTCTACGATTTAGAGAGCTCGCTGTGAAGCTCAGGCAGGAAGGGTGCGGTTCTGGACGCTGGCTGTCGGCGGCGGCGATGAAGGAAGCAGCCGTCGAGTCTGTTCGGTGCTGGCTCCTCAGGAGGAGACCAATCAAGGACCAGCTGTTCAACAGCCCGCGTGAGGAGGCGTAAAAGTTCCGCGTCCTCGCCCGCTCGAGTACGGCCCGAATCCTGGACTGAAGAGGAGGCAGTAGACCATTCGTCGCTGTCAGAGGCCAGGATGGAACAGCTGTCAGCGGCGCGTTCATCAAACTCGTCCGCCTCATCCCCTGAAGCGGCGGCGGCGCGGGCGGGAGCCGGCGGCTGCGCGGCCGGGAGGGGGGGGGGGGGGAGCCGAGAGAGAAGCTCGAGGGAGAGGTTCCGGCGAGCTTCTAAGTGCCTCGTCGGTCTCCGGTGGTCGCTGTGAGCGGCGCTTCTTCTTGCGAGGCCCAGCAGGGACAGGCGGAGCGACATCTTGGTTGAAAACTTCAAGTCGAGCCCGCAGGGTCGACATTGAAAGTTCCTCGCACTCAGGGCAGCCACCCGTAGAGAGTGCGGTGGCGGCGTGCTCGCGGCCCAGGCAGAGAGCGCAGATGAGGTGGCGGTCTCCGTTGCTGAGCGGGGCGCGGCATTAGCCGCAGGAAAAACGGGGCATTTTGAGAAAAACGCCCCGTGCTCTATTAATGTGAGAGAAACGCGTGTCGCAGGGCGAACACACACAGCAATAGAAAAAGGATACGTCGCCGGATAGCGTAGCAGGCACGGAAGGCTGAAGGCGGCGAAGGCGGCGAAGGCGGCCGGCTTCTGCAGGCGCTCTCCTAAGCTTGCTTGGTCGCTGGTTTCAACGGCGGAGGCTCTCAAGATCCAGCGATGCGAAGAGCTTCGCTGAAGACAAGAAAAATCAGATATTCAGCCTGTGAGCCCTCGATATATACACACTGGCCACACCCATCTTGACGGTTAGAAGGGTGTGGAGGGCGCGAAGCGCCCTCATTGGAGGTCACGTTTCACGAGGCTCACTGATAGGCTTAAGCAGTTGCCGCCGAGCAGCCAATGAGCACGCTTATACAGCCTGCCTTGGTCTGCCAGCTGCCGCACTGCGTTGACAATGAATACAAAATTAAGGATAATTTTTTGGCTTCAGATCTCGAAGAAAGAAGACTTTCCCATAGCGTAAGCAACTTACGCAATACGAGAGAACCTCTCGTAGGAGAACACCTGTGTTGCATTAGCAATTAGGGATCAAAGCCATAAAGGTATGATGTATTTGTTGTTTGGGAGTTTTTTTTTTGGCTGCTGCTGAGTTCTTTGCCGAGGCTGCCGTGCCGGGACGTGGGTTGGAGATAGACGTGTGCGAATGACTGGGAGGGATATTTTGTTGGGGTTTTCCCCTTCGTCCGGTAGCGGGTAAGGAAGCCACTCTCATTTTAATGTTGTTGATGTGTCTTGGTATTGCTATGTTCGCCGGGGAGGCCCTAATTTATGCGTGCAACTACTGGTCGCTATTTGTGTGTAAAGTGAGCGCGTGTGTGAGTAAGGGGTTAGGAGAGCAGGTTATCTCCCATATGGTTATTATACTGTATAGCTATTGATGACGGCTATGTATTTAGCGTGAGTGGTATTGATGGTATGTCCTGATATTTGGTGTGTATATTGCTGTGGTATTTAAGTGATTTATATGATTTTGAGGTTTGCAGTGCAATGAAATTATGCATGCTATAGGTGATCACATGAATTGATTTAATGCATGTATTTAACAACCCGTGCTGAATATATTGTCCTGTTTGATTGATGTTTTATTTCTCTTTAAGCTTATTGATTAAATATTATCAGTAATTACTAATACATGATTAGAATTGTACCTGTCATTGCATCAACCTGCTGTAAAATTGTTATATTTATACCTAAGGAATTGTGTACTTGAGTGTTTTCCTTGGTTATTGAGCCACAGAAAATCATTGGTCCAGTAGAGAACCTGTAAATCACCCTTATTACGAGTTGGGGTGGTTAAAGCGGCTTTACTTCACAAAATGACTCGTAGGAAGAGCACGAGTGCTTAGGGTGTCATTTGGGACAGGGCCAGTGACCCAAACAAGGTGCAAGGGTATGCGTGTGCAAAGTGTGCGTCAATAAACAAAGGTAAGTTGACTGTTTACCAAGTTAATGATCCATGTTGGTTAAGGAGTTTGTAAAGCCTTGATACAATGTCATCCTTTCACTAAGTGATGAATATTCGTCAGTGATTAAGCAGTTTATCGCGTGCTGTCGAGTGCACGTGAATGTGCAAGTTATGTTATTACTTGCAATTCGTAGTATTTATATTGCACCCAGTGTGTGATTTGTATGCATGTATGTATGTGTGATCATCACATTAACAGCTGAAACGCTTGCTATTTTAAGTTTTTGAACGCGATGTTTCTAATTATGTGCCGTTCATTTAAATTTTAAATCACTTCATAATTAGTTTCGGTTTTGAATGTTTTACTATTTCTGACCACTGGGTGGCGGTGTTGCATACGAATTTTGTTGCATGTAAATAAATTTATTTATTCTATAATTGAACTTCATAATTTCTTTATTTGAGAGATTGGTAGCTTTATGGAAATAATGTTTGTGTAATAATACTCAAGACATTTGTTAATATATTATAAATCTTTATCCCTTTCCCTTTGTAGACATCTAAACATATTAAGCTGTAAAGCCTGTACAGCTGTGTTGTGTACAACAGCCAAAGACTGTCAACAATAAACCTCCTTTGCATGGAACTTGTCGAATCCAGTTTGTTCTGATCGACACCCTGTTGAGGAAAGCTAGAAATAAACCATCACCTATTCACTCTAAAAACTGCTGGGTTGTGTTAACCCAATTTTGGGTCAAATATGGTCTCACCTAACGTTGGGTTAAAAAATGCCATTTAAAAATGGACAAATTGCATTTTGGACAAAATCAAAAATGGACAAAAATGCAATTTAAAAATGGAAAAATTGCATTGGTTACATTAAAAATGTAAACCAACGGCTGGGTTTGTCCATTTTTAAATTGAATTTTTAACCCAACGTTGGGTGAGACCATATTTGACCCAAAATTGGGTTAACACAACCCAGCAGTTTTACAGTCCAACCTTTTCAGTTCTAATATCGAACATATGTATAGTTGACCTAAAACCGAATAAATAGTGCTAACTAAATTAATATTAATGGCTAAATGATGGAATGTAAACATTCATGTAAGAGTATAAAGTATTGAACTGATTTTCTAAAATGGGCCTCAAAGTATACAGTTTACAGACCACAGAGTCTATTTTTATATCCCCAAATGGCAATGTATCCTGGGGGATACAAACATGCAGGCAGATTATGAAAAAAGTAAAAATTAAATTCATAAAATTTTGACATAAGTGTAATTGTCACACCTGCTGCTGGCTGATCAGTTAAATAGTATTTATTTGAAAAGAAACAAACAGAAATAATCCAGCAAACAAACAAAGATCACTTTCAGGTAGCAACATTAACACAAGACAAAGTACAGAAGCTAACTGAGGGTATAAATACACAGTGGTAATGAGGGACAGGTGAGACTCTAATCAATTAGGCAATGACGAATGACAATGGCAACCAAGGAAACAAGAACACACCAGTACTGAACACAGGCAAAGTAAGACACAAGAATATAAAAATAAAAGTCTGTGGACACAGACACAGAGAATACATAAGCTGATGCTTAACAACAACTTTTTAAACACGCAAGTCCCCTTCAAATATGTGAAATATATCAATTTTATTGGAAGGTGAGTAGATGTCCCACTACAGGGGGTCATGCTGTTTTACATGTGTTCTGTGAGCTAAACAATGAATGTATGAACAAAGTCACCAGATCTAAATTCACATCAAACACCCTTTCAATATGAAACAAACTATGCTTTTCCTGCCTCTCCCCACAGCCTCTCAAATCCCCCAGGATACAAAAAACCTTTTGAACTTTTAGTCTTTCACTTTCATTTCATGAGAAAAGTTTTAATAAGTGTTCAGTTTTGTTTTGTTATAAAAAAGAAAAGGAAATGAAACCTTTTTTTTTTTTTTTTTTTTTTTGAAAACAGAAATGCTCATTGGGAACTACATAGTCCGTGCCAGGTGGTGTAGAATTGAGGAACGTGATGTGTGCCAACTGCTGTTAAACCAATTTCACAAGCACACTAGTGTCCAGTATAGTCTACACTTGAAAATGCCTTATTTTACTTGGAAAAGAAAATGAATGAAAGCATCACAATGCATAGAATTGAACATAAAAGCAAATCTCTAACATAGTCAGCTTATTGCAGATTGCACAGTATGCGGAATTGGTTTAACATCCAAGCCATCCAATACTACGGAATATGAATAAATCAAAGCAGTATTAACTTGTTCTTACTGTATTATTTCAGTTTACAGGCATTTCAAATATTGTACTACTGGAATTCTTGTATTTGTTTCAGTTTGATGACATCTAAACTTAAAGGTGGTATCAGCGATTTCAGGCCCAAACATAAATGTTCACATTCATCTAATCTTACCTAACGATCCGCTAGCTGCCCGTCCCATAAGCATGCCGTCAAAAAAACGCGTCTCTGTAGGCAGCCTAGGCTCTGAGATCTGCACACAAAAACAGTTGTTTTCACCCGGTTTAGCCAAACACTCAAAACCAAAATAAATAGTGTTCCAACCAATCACCGACAGGGGCGGGTGTTGCAAGGTTTTCGCGTGCAGCCGTCATAGGCAGCCGTGCACGAGCGCAAAACCTCACAACACCCGCCCCTGTCGGTGATTGGTTGGAACACTATTTATTTTGGTTTTGAGTGTTTGGCTAAACCGGGTGAAAACAACTGTTTTTGTGTGCAGATCTCAGAGCCTAGGCTGCCTACAGAGACGCGGTTTTTTGACGGCATGCTTATGGGACGGGCAGCTAGCGGATCGTTAGGTAAGATTAGATGAATGTGAACATTTATGTTTGGGCCTGAAATCGCTGATACCACCTTTAATTGATACTATTATGCATATAAACATATTTTGGCTTATAGCCTACAGTTCATTCTTTATATATTAAAAGCTTTCAAATATGATATTAACACATAGCAAGGTTTTTTTTTTGTTTTGTTTTTTTTTCTTCAGTTGCAAGACCTTTTTAGCATTGAACATTTCCAGCACCTTATGAGTCAACAGATTTGTTTGCCTTTTTTGGTCTTTCTCAGTCTCTGTCATTTCTGGTAGGGAAGCATGTGTCAATTTCATCAAACGTTTTCATAGATGGATTCATCTTTCAAGGAGCTTTCAGATGACAATGGTCCCACATAATCCTAATTAAAAAGAAGCAAAATATGTTACAGACATTTAAACAAAAAAGAATAGGTTCACTAAATAATACATTTTACAGTTTTTCTCGATTGCTTAAACACTATAACCAGGCTTTTGAACTAAAATTTCAAAACCATAACGCCATTTATCAAAAAGCACACCCATTTCACCAAACTATAAACACTATTCCCTGTTTTGACACATGAGTCAGATTTGTTGAACTGTCACTGCAAAACTCTACACACAAATCCCTTCATTTCTCATTGCCTAGACCAGTGGTTCTCAAACTGGGGTCAAGGGGTCGCGAGTTGGTTTGAAAAAATTCTGTATTTTCTGATTACAATAAATATTTTTCACTACTAAAAAATTAAGATTACAAATAAATATTTTCTGATTTCTAAAGACAGAAGTGATTAGAAGGTTTAAAAAAAATGTTAAATAATATTTCGTCACTCTAAGATATGACGTCACCGTGCGGCGACTGATCTCTAGTTATCAATACAGCACGCAACTGCACGTGGAAACTGCAACTGCAAGAATGGATAAATTTGTAATTCGCAACAAGGTTAAAAATGTTGAGGAAATTGTGGACAGTCTGCCTGAATCATCTGAACCGTGTACCTCTACAAAACACAAGAGCAAGACCCCTTCTGACCAATGTAGGAAACGTCGGAAATATCAAGAGGAATTCATAAAGTATGGATTCACTTGCTCTACTGTCAACGATGTGGACCATCCTCAGTGCGTAATCTGTTCAGAAGTGCTTGCCCATGAAAGTATGAAGCCTGGAAAAATGCAGAGACATTTGGAGACAAGACATCCTGCTTGTGTTGAAAAACCTATAGACTTTTTTCGCAGAAAAGAGAAGGAATTACAGATTCAAAAACGCACACTCGCACAACAAACCCAAATTACTGCTAATGCTCTGAAGGCATCTTATGAGGTGGCATACCTGATAGCACAGTCCAAAAAGCCACACACGATCGGAGAAACCTTGATTAAGCCCGCAGCTGTGGCTATGTGTCGGGCCATGCATGGTGAGAAAATTGCAAGTGAACTTATGACTGTCCCATTGTCGAATGACACGATAGCTCGCCGTATTCATGATATTTCAAAAGACATTAAGAGTCAATTGATTAATAGGTTAAATGGAAAGAAATATGCGTTACAGGTCGACAAATCTACCGATGTGTCTAATTCTTCTCAGTTGCTGGCATTCATCAGATACACATTTGATGGAAAAATGCATGAGGAAATGCTCTTCTGCTCAGTGCTGGAGGGGACTTGTACCGGCAGTGACATTTTCAACAAGCTGGACACCAGACTAAAAGAGATGCGACTTTCATGGGATAACTGTGTTGGCGTATGTACTGATGGTGCAGGTGCAATGGTAGGTAAAATCAAGGGACTCAAGGCAAAGGTTTTAGAAGTGGCTCCTCATGTTAAGTTTACGCACTGCATAATTCACCGTGAGTCTCTTGCTAGCTAAGCACTTGATAGTGAGCTTAACAGTGTTCTCAAAGGTGCAATCAAAATTGTAAATCACATCAAATCACGTCCAGTAACCAGTAGACTGCTAGCCACCCTTTGCAACGAGATGGGCTCGCAGCACGAAGCGCTGCTGTTTCATAC
This sequence comes from Squalius cephalus, assembly GCF_949319135.1. Classification (NCBI taxonomy): domain Eukaryota; kingdom Metazoa; phylum Chordata; class Actinopteri; order Cypriniformes; family Leuciscidae; genus Squalius; species Squalius cephalus. Next base: position 26,146,782 of record NC_137132.1, read on the forward strand.
CGAAGTCCGGTGGTTATCTCGCGGGAAGGCACTCGGCCGGCTTTACGAACTGCGTGAGGAAGTGCACTCGTTGTTGAAAGAATCTAAATCTGAATTCGCGCACCATCTGACAGATCCAGATTGGTTATCAAAACTTGCTTATTTGGCCTGTATATTCGAAAGGCTTAACATGCTTAATCTTTCATTACAAGGTCCAAACACAAACATCTTGACAATGAATGAGAAAATTGATTCATTTGTGAAAAAGCTGGAAAGATGGGCTGAGCGAGTTGAACAAGGTAATGTGGAGATGTTTCCTGAGCTGGATGAACATCTGGAGGAGAATGGACTGAGTCTCGGCAACCTAGCACACATCACTGGTCATCTCCACGGCCTTTTGGAACAATTCCATAAGTATTTTCCAAAAGAGACGCAACCAGAACTGTATGACTGGATATGGCAACCATTCACTGAAACTAGGACTAATCTCCCCACAAAACTGGAAGATATTTGCTGGAGCTGTCCAGTGATAGGGCATTAAAAACTTTATTTTCCAGTTCCACACTGCCTGAATTTTGGATCGCAGTAGCAGAAGAATACAGAGAGTTATCCGGTGTGGCAATGGATGTACTGCTTCCGTTTGGATCTACTTATTTGTGCGAGCAGACTTTTTCCGCTGTTACATACATGAAAAATAAATACAGATCACGTCTTGATGTTGAGGATGATCTGCGAGTAGCCGTATCCAACATCAGGCCACAGATTACGCTTTTGTGCACCGAAAAACAAGTGCACCCATCCCACTGAAAGGTAAGCCTAAATTTATATACAATAAATATTATGGAAGTTTGTTTCCACCACGTAAGTAAATATTTGAAAAGATAATTGCGATTTATTTATCTAAAAATTGCGAGTTTACATCTTGCTATTCTGACTTGTTTTCTCATAATTGTGAAATATAAACTTGCAGTGCGAGTTATAAAGTTATAAATGATATAAAGTCGCAATTACCTTTTTTATTTTTTATTCTGTGGTGGAAACAAGCTTCCATAGGAAGTGGATGTGGATTTAAAACAACTTTTTTTTGGTATATTGTTTGTGTATTCTGTGGTAGTGGGTCGCGAGTTCTCGTCGATGTTAGTTTAGGGGTCGCTGGCTAAAAAGTTTGAGAACCACTGGCCTAGACCATGTTGTCATTTAGAAAGCACTAGCATTCAAAATTGTTCACTCAAGTCAGCACAGCTTCAGCTCAGTTAGCACACAATTACCCAGGTGGAAACACTAGGAGTCAAAATTTAACACACATCAATCAGATCCTTCAATAGATAGACAAAAGGGCCCAAATCAGTTTATTGAGTTTTTGAACAATGGATCCAGAAAGACATGAAGGAAGAGGGATAAGAATGAGGAGGAGGAAGGGCAAGGACAAGAAGACAAGCAGTCTCAGATGAAATTCAAGCCACTCTAGTTGCCCATGTCTTTGTCAATGGCATGACTATGAGGGAGGCTCGGCTACGAGTAAGGCCAAATTTGAGTCGCTTTACCGTCGCCTCGAGAACCTTCAGGGAGAATTCTATCACTGAATAAGTGACAAACATTTCCAATAGTCTTTGATGAGGTTTATTTTCTTGCAAGAAAAGGCCAGCAGTCGTACAGTCACACAGTGTGGCTGCAGAGTGTGACAGTGAAGGGAGGGCATCCTTTCTCCTTTATAGTCTCGACTCCCAGAATGTTATCTTTCTAGGCAAATGATGGTATTTCAACCATATGTGGAACATTCTTAGACGTGTCCATCATATTGTCTCCTTCAGTGGAGGCCCTCCTGTTACATCCCAACACTCTTTACCATTCCAATACAATTCGAATTCCATATTAGAATATGGTTTGTGTGTGCTCTTTTACTGTCATATGTTGGTCACACACATCTTACTGTAAGTATATATATATAAAAAAATTAGAGGAGAGAGTAAAAAAAAAAGGAAAAAAAAAAAAAAAGAGTAAAACAGGGAAAAAAAATTGTGTGTGTGTGTTTTCTGTGTATGAATAAAAATGTGCCAGTGTATTGACAATTACAGGTTGTGTCTTTTGTGTTCATCTTGTGAAAAGGTTTGTGGGGGGTGGGGGGGGGGGGGGGGGGGGGAACCACAAGCAACATAACTTACCAGTTTTGGAAATGTTATTTTGAATTTATTGCTCCAGTGTGTAAGACTATGTTGTAGTGTGTGTGATTTTGAGGGCTTGTGTGTCCTGTCTGAGGGCAAAGTTTGGTTTTTCAGCAAGAGTGAATGGTTTTGAGTGTAGAGCTTCATTTTGACCTGAAAATAGGATGTTTGGGGAATTGGGTGAGACGTTATGGATTTGTGTTTATAGTTTTGAGAATACGAGGCATAGTTTCAAGAAATGTGTTTAAGCAATCGAGAAAAACTGTAATTATAAATGTAAAGGCCCATGCAGTGTTGTTTTAAAGTCACAGCTTTTGCATATTAGTGTCTGCATACAGGATTCTTAAATGTGTTGTTGTCAGTTCTAACAGTTAGCTGATGTGCAAACAGTTCAGTCGAGGAGATTTTCACACACAAAAAAAACACATTCAGATCACAACAAAATCAACACTCTTATAAATGTCTAATGAATTGTTGCACTCAAACAGACTTCTTATTTGTAAAACAGTGTTTTCTTACTGATGTAAATTAGTATACTTACCCCCCAGTTGTCATAGTCATGACCGTCCGGGCTGTTTGCGTAAATATCTTCATCATGGCCTTTCTCTTCTTTAATGCTTTGCATAAAATGTTAGATAAAAAATCATTGGTAAGAGTTCTGAAATAGGTATAGGGAACAAACTATAGAATGATTCCAAAGGTTTGGAATCATTAGGATTTTTTTATGTTCCATTTTATCATATATGAGTCTCTTCTGCTCACCAAAGCTGCATTTATTTGATCCAAAATATAGTAAAAACCGTAATACTGTGAAATATTATTAGAATATAAAATAACTGTTGGGTTTTGAAATAACTGTTGATGTTTGATTTTAATATGTAGTTTATTCCTGTAAACAAGACTCAAGTCTTCACTGTCACATGATCCATCAGAAATCATTCTGATGATCTGAAGAAACATTTATTATTATTATTATCAATGGTGAAAACAGTTGTGCTGCTTCAAAAGTTTGTGGAAACTGTATGTATAATGTTTCTTTGATGAATAGAAATTGCAAAAGAACAGCATTTATTTAAAACAGAAGACTTTTGTAACATTATAAATGTCTTTACTGTCACTTTTGATCAATTTAATGCATCTTTGCTGACTTTTTTTTTTAAAGGACAAGTTCGGTATTTTACACTTAAAGCCCTGTTTACAGATCATTTCTGATGAAATAGAACGGTTAAGATTAAAATGTGGACACATGCTGCTGTCCCGAGAATTTTAGGTTTATTTCGCTTTCCCCCCCACCTACACAATGGCAGCCTATGGGCACTGGAACAATCCTTCATAAAACGCATTAAACTTTCGTTTACAAAGACGTGAAACTCACCGAGTGGTCAGGGGTGTTCAATGATATGCTCACAAAAAAATCGCTTTCCAACAGGTGTTTTACCATTCGTTGTAAAACTGTGGACCTATTTTTCCAAACGCCTCACACCCGTAGATTCTTCCGTTGAGAGCTTGAATAATAGACACTCCAGCCCAGTTGGTGGCGATAATGCACCTTTGCCAATTACAAGCAAACCACTGGCATTTAATTGAATACACAGAAGCAGCAGAAGAAGAAGCGGCGGAGTAATACCGTACCGCACACAGCCCATCCAATTCAAGTCAATGGAGTTGGACAAAAACTACGATAAAACCTGTTGGAAAGCATCTTTTGCAGCGATTTTTGTGTGAGCATATCAGTGAACACCCCTGACCACTCGGTGAGTTTCACGTCTTTGTAATCGAAAGTTTAATGCGTTTTAGGAAGGATTGTTCCAGTGCCCATAGGCTGCCATTGTGTAGGTGGGGGGGACTTACTTTTTAAAATCAGACCTCTTTGGGCATGTCTTCATTTCATTCTGTTCATTCTTCATTGCAGGCTGTTGTGTAGCTCTGTTCCCACTGCAAGATTTTTTTTAAAATATTAAAAAAAAAAAATACGTTATTTTAAGGTATTTTAAAGTTGCCAGAGAACAAATGAGAGAGAAAAAAATACCCTTACCGGTGTCTTCTCACAACATACACCAAAACGCCAACTAAAACAACTAAAATAGCTGATGCAACAGCAATGTATATTATTATGCCTGTGAAAAGAAACAAACAAATATTTTAATGATTTTTCCCCTCTGCATTAAAACAATGATAGAGTGCTTTAAAAAGACTGGATGTAAATTCTCACCATTTTGAGGAGCTTCCAAAGTGATAGAAGAGCTTCCCAAACTGTTATTGGCAAAGCACTGGACAGTCTCGGGTAAACCCAGCCAACTTTGTACTGTGAATGTGGTCAGAGACTCGTTTTGTTTGATGCTGGAGCTGGGGAAGGTTTTCGAGAAATCTGGACCAAACCACTTGACTTCGCTGGGAGGGTTGGAGTCCACAATACAGACACAGACTGTCAACATCGCTCCCTGGCAAGTAGATTCATTTTTAATTTCAGGAGAATCTAAATTAGATAGATGATAGATATATCTTAAATCAAAACCAGCAATCTTCTTTCACAAGCAATACCAATGTAAACATTGATTGTTGAACCTTCACACATACTTACACAATATATTAAGTTTGCTTGGACTAGAACTGTTTATTCCCTCTGTGTTAATGGCTGTACAGGAAATAGCCTCAGTATGACGAGACACTTTCTCCAGTTTATAAGTGGGCCCATTTCCTAGCAACGTCCCATTTAAGCTGAACCACTGGTAGCTGTTAGCAGGAGGGTTGCTGTTACTGGAGCACGTCAGTTCTGCAGAGTCATTCTCCTTCACTGAGGGTTTAGTCACCACGGTTACTTCATATGGAGGATCTGATTTAAATAAAATGTTGATAAAATGTCTTTTTTTTTTGGTCACCAAAGGCCTGTCTTTATCAAACTTTTTTCAAAGCAATTAAAGTTGGTATGTACATAGAAGTTTATGCCGCCTCCTGATACAGTTGGATAATGTAAATGTAAGTGTAATCGTATAGGGACTGTCAATGAACACACCTTAAAGGACTAAGTTCAGTGCAAATTAAGTTCTATCATGTCACGATATGTCAGTTGTGTTCAGTTACTGTCAGTTTTCATGAACTTTTAGGGGCTATTTACACCACACCGTTTTCGACTAATATATATATATATATACATATAATCTCACACATCGTTCATCTGTTCAGATGTTTAATTTTGCAACAGGACATTTTCTATGCTATAATTTATTTCAATAATAAAAAAAAAAACATTTATGATATATCTTACATTTCAAACAATGCAGAAGCAAAATGACTAAACAAAAAATAAACTTTTGCAGCCATGTTATCTTTGCAAGCACAAAATGTTATTTAGTCTAATTTAAAATTAATAATTGAATAGTCTAATTTAATATAAAGTAAATATTTTATAATTAGCATCAAACAAATAATATAGTTCTTATTCACAGTGATTAAAGATTATTAAACTAAAAGATTTAAACATTATTGCACAACCACCAAATAGGTGGCGATATTCACGAAGTATGTAAATTGACATGAAGAAATTGGCAATTGGAAATTGACAAGAAGAAGAAAGAGGTAGTATGGCACGCTTTTTCTTAGCGTCTGTGACTCGTCGATTGATCGTTCTGTTAAGAATTTCTTGTGTGTTAACCGTTGACAAACTCTGTGTTGACTGAACTTACTTTCGGACACGTTTTTGGAACCAGCATACCTCGAGTAAGCATGATTTGGGTTTACCAACCAAGAGTTAAGGGTATATTTGATGGTAAGATAACCTTGCTTTCTGGAATACCTCCCAGTGCCCACTACTGGCGGAACCCTTGCAATATGTTTAAATGGAACATCCTAAGACCTTGATCACTTGGAATCCGCAATGGAGCTATTTTTTTTTATTTGCATTTTTTTTTCCTCATGAATTTGTTTTACACACCATATAGGCCTGTATGTACACTTGGGCTTTTGGAGGAATTATAAAAAATGACAAATTATAAATTATAAGAAATTATAACAATACAATAAACTATAACTGTGTTGTGACTAAACGGCTGCCTCTCCCTTATTATCAGCGCCACCCTGTCTCTTAAATCGCCGCCTTTTGCCAGATTTCCGACTGGAGTGGGTGTGAGAGAGAGGAAGGGTGCTGAAACAACAAGAACTGGAGGTGCGTGGTGAGGCACACCTGCAGATAATGAAGCCTTATTATCACCGCCGCTGTTAAATGCCGCCTCAAGAGACCGGGCTCTTTTCTTTGTGCATGCACGCTGGCGTCCTTGCAGGTCCAGGAGGGGAGCAGGCAGGTGAAATTAATCTAATCTAATCATTCCACGATGACGTAGAGCCGTTGGACCCGTTTACCTACGCAAGGATGCACGCGTCGTCGCCGTCGGGCTGAGAATGGCCAGGCATTTTGCCCTCAGCTCCGTGGCCCTGGGTAGATGAGCCGCTAAAGAAGTGTGCGGCTGCTAGGACCTTTTACCTGGACCATCCTGTCTAAACACTCCCTTTCCTTCACGTGCCTCAGCACAGCGAGGACACCAGATTCCCTATTTATTTGGACACTTTTATCCCCTTTTATCCCCAAGTCGATTCGTTTTTAATTTCAGGAGGATCTAAATTAGATAGATGATAGATATATCTTAAATCAAAACCAGCAATCTTCTTTCACTAACAATACCAATGTAAACATTGATTGTTGAACCTTCACACATACTTACACAATATATTAAGTTTCCTTGGACTAGAACTGTTTATTCCCTCTGTGTTAATGGCTGTACAGGAAATAGCCTCAGTATGACGAGACACTTTCTCCAGTTTATAAGTGGGTCCATTTCCTAGCAACCCCCCATTTAAGCTGAACCACTGGTAGCTGTTAGCAGGAGGGTTGCTGTTACTGGAGCACGTCAGTTCTGCAGAGTCATTCTCCTTCACTGAGGGTTTAGTCACCACGGTTACTTCATATGGAGGATCTGATTGAGATAAAATGTTGAACAAATGTTATGTCAACAACTTTGTGTTCCTTCATTTCTTTTAATTTTATTCAGAGGCACAAACTGACCAAAAATATGCAATTTGGTGCATTTTACAATTTGCTTATGTTTATATGGGCAAAAAAGTAAGATACAATTCTGAAAACGTAAGGTATATTAAAGAGAACTTTATAACAGCAGACTAATTAGATAAAATGCATACAAATATAATTTGTCATTGTAACTCACGTCTCCCAATATTGTCTTATTGAGATTATATTTAAATGCGAGAATACGATTGTAAACAAAAAAAAATTTCAGCCAAGTTTTGATCGTGTTGATAATTTAGAGGCTTTAGAAATTTGACTATAAAATATGATACAATTAGGCGTTTTAGGGTTGCATTTTTAAGACTCTAGGGTTCTAGGGTTCACTAGGGGGCCTCATAAAATGAATTGTGGTTAATTATTTGGCACATTGAAGCTTTTTTTTTTTTAACACCTTAAAAGTTTGAAAACAAACGTCACTGTCATCCTACAAAATATCTAATTTGAGGGGCCTTTGACTATTGTGTTGGATGGTGGGCTTTATAGTCAAAAAGTTTGAGAACCATTGTCCTAAAACTATTAACTAGTGCTGTCAAATCGATCAAACATGATTTATCACATCTAACATAAATGTGTGTATGTAGGCCTATGTATAAGTATGTGTATTTCACAAGATCACTCTTAAAAATAATCAGAAAGAGTAAAAAGTATGCTTATTTGGTGTGCTGTACAACACAGTCTCACCCCCAAACGTCACATACTGACGCGTCTTGACCAAACGGCAATATACGACGAAAAGGGTACCCCTAAAACGTCCGTATGTGACTATTCGGGTTATGGGTAGGTTTAGGTATGCGTTAGGGTACCGCTAAGAGGCGCTGCTGGTGCGCTTATGTCTTCGTCTCATATGGACGTTTTAGGGGTACCCTTTTCGTCGTATATTGCCGTTTGGTCAAGACGCGTCAGTATGTGACGTTTTGGGGTGAGACCGGGCTGTGCTGTACGAGGGGAGGGCTCTGAACCCAGTGTACTCCCCCATATCACTGTTAGGATAGAAACCAGGAAAGCGTGTGGAATCTGGGTGTTGGAGAGATGTGAAAAACTGTTGAGGAACATATAGGTGAGTCGGCTATGTATATGTGTGTATATATACAGTGCAATGCATAAGTGAATACACCCATGCTAAAGTTGACTAAAAAGAGGAATAAAAAATCATATTTTGGAAATTGAACTTAATGCCTTAATTTAAAAAATTAGGAAAAATCCAACCTTTAAGGACACCAATTTTCTTTGTGAATGAATAATGTATCGTAAATAAATAAATGTTCTTCCTTAAAATACAGGGTACATAAGTGAGTACACCCCTATGTTAAATTCCCATAGAGGCAGGCAGATTTTTATTTTTAAGTATTTTTAAAAAATTTTTTTAGGATACTATGCATCCTGATAAAGTTCCCTTGGCCTTTGGAATTAAAATAGCCCCACATCATCACATAGCCTTCACCATACCTAGAGATTGGCATGGGGTACTTTCCATAAGATCATCTCTCAATGCAAATCAAACTAGCTATTAGGCTAACTGAAATAAAACCATGCCAATCTCTAGGTATGGTGAAGGCTATGTGATGATGTGGGGCTATTTTAATTCCAAAGGCCAAGGGAACTTTATCAGGATGCATAGTATCCTAAAAAAAATACTTAAAAATAAAAATCTGCCTGCCTCTATGGGAATTTAAAGGGGGGGTGAAATGCTATTTCATGCATACTGAGTTTTTTACACTGTTAAAGAGTTGGATTCCCATGCTAAACATGGACAAAGTTTCAAAAATTTAATTGCACGTTTGAAGGAGTATTTCTGTGCCAAAAATTGTCCTTCCGGTTTGTCACAAGTTTCGGAAAGTTTTTTTCGAGTATGGGTATGTGTGACGTCAGATGTAACGGAATTTCCTAATATGGGTCCTAAGGGCACTTCTCCGGTAAGATCGCGGGCGCGCGCGCACTCGTAAACCAGAGCAAGAGAGCGAAAGCAGTTCGCCATCAAAGCGCCCTGCCCGGCTTTTGGGAAGCCAATGTCACCAAAGAAGTGTGTTTTTGGTTGCCAGGGCAAGACAACCCTGCACAGATTCCCAAAGAACCCAGCGTTAAGGCACCAGTGGATGGAGTTTGTTTTTCCTGAGCATAAACGGAGGTGTAGACTGTTTGTTCCCTGCATTTCGACGATGATTGTTTTATAAACAAAGCCCAGATCGACGGATTTGCAGATCGTCTAATGCTTAAGGATCGAGCAGTCACAATGATAAAGGTTCGGTGAGTAAAACTGCTTCTAATCTATTGTCTCTGTGTGTTGTTACTAGCTCGGCGCGTTAGCACAGCTAAGCTTCGCCCACACGGCCGCCTCCAGACGCTCGTTTTTTTCCGGAACATCCTATCTTTCTTAATATAATATAATAAAACTAAAGACTTTTTGGAGATATGAAGGATGCAATACTACTCTATAGGTACTCAAGATTAACAGGAGATTGAGTGAAAATGAGCATTTCACCCCCCCCTTTAACATAGGGGTGTACTCACTTATGCACCATGTATTTTAAGGAAGAACATTTATTTATTTACGATACATTATTCATTCACAAAGAAAATTGGTGTCCTTAAAGGTTGGATTTTTCCTAATTTTTTAAATTAAGGCATTACGTTCAATTTCCAAAATATGATTTTTTATTCCTCTTTTTAGTCAACTTTAGCATGGGTGTATTCACTTATGCATATCACTGTATATATATATATATATATATATATATATATATATATATATATATATATACACTCACCTAAAGGATTATTAGGAACACCTGTTCAATTTCTCATTAATGCAATTATCTAATCAACCAATCACATGGCAGTTGCTTCATTGCATTTAGGGGTGTGGTCCTGGTCAAGACAATCTCCTGAACTCCAAAATGAATGTCAGAATGGGAAAGAAAGGTGATTTCAGCAATTTTGAGCATGGCATGGTTGTTGGTGCCAGACGGGCCGGTCTGAGTATTTCACAATCTGCTCAGTTACTGGGATTTTCACGCACAACCATTTCTAGGGTTTACAAAGAATGGTGTGAAAAGGAAAAAAAACATCCAGTATGCGGCAGTCCTGTGGGCGAAAATGCCTTGTTGATGTTAGAGGTCAGAGGAGAATGGGCCGACTGATTCAAGCTGATAGAAGAGCAACTTTGACTGAAATAACCACTCGTTACAACCGAGGTATGCAGCAAAGCATTTGTGAAGCCACAACACGCACAACCTTGAGGCGGATGGGCTACAACAGCAGAAGACCCCACCGGGTACCACTCATCTCCACTACAAATAGGAAAAAGAGGCTACAATTTGCACGAGTTCACCAAAATTGGACAGTTGAAGACTGGAAAAATGTTGCCTGGTCTGATGAGTCTCGATTTCTGTTGAGACATTCAGATGGTAGAGTCAGAATTTGGCGTAAACAGAATGAGAACATGGATCCATCATGCCTTCACTGTAACGGATTTCTGTAATTTGAACAGTATTTTACTGTAATATGTACAGTAAGATACTGTAAAATATGTATACAGTATGTTACTGTAAACAGCAAAGGATTATGGGAAAATATAGGGTCACTACTGTAATTCTTCACTACTGTAAATCAATTTACAGTAGTGAACTTGTCCGCGAAAAACTGACCAATGGCAAGAGGGATTTCTTTTCAAGTGTTTTTTTGAGGGGTGAAGTGGCAGTTAATGCACGGACAAAAGATCATGTAACTCACCAAAAAGGTTAGTATATAATTTCTATTTTATGTAAAACAAACATTTTCAAATGTTTTTACTTATGTTAACAGCAAACAAACATGATGTATCGTTTTGTTTTCGTCTGAATGGTTTTAGTGCCTTTTTTTCCTGACTGTCGTCAGAATGTTTTTTTGGTGCCTTTATTACTGTCTTTTTTCCTGACTGTCGGCCGGGTCGCTGTCACGGTGATAATATTAACTGGTGAGTAAGTTAAGTTCACCTATATTAGCCGAAATATTCTTTAGTTAAAACTATAAAAAATAATGGTTGTGTGTTCCTCTGCCTCTTTAACGCAAGTTAGCTCATCAGGCGGGCGGAGTCATCGGTAACGTTAACCGAGCTAACAGCGAACTCAACGTGAAATACTGAGGTAAAGTGAGATAGACGAAACCCTTGTTAAAGTGCGGGTTTTAAACAATATTTTCACGTAGGCCTATATGATTTATTTTCAGGTTTTTGATCTGGATAATGCCATCTGCAACGATGGAGTGTGTTGGAGCCTTTTCATTGTGATAACATCAACTGGTATGTAACGTTATGGTCAACTTCACCTAAATTAGCCGAAGTAAACTTATTAAACAGAGAAGCATAATAACTTTGGTATGTTCTGTCTCCTCTTTCACAACTTTTTGGCAGATGTACAACGTAAATACTGAGTAAAACTAAGTTAAAGGGATAACGTAGTACACCTTAAACAGAAAATTATGTATGTCATCATTTACTCGCCCACAACGTGTTCTAAACCTGCATGAAGTTCTTTCGTCTGAACATAAAATAAGATATTTTGAATAATGTTGTTAAATAGTGGCTGGTCCGCATGGACTTCTATAATTGAAAAAAATACTTTGGATGTCAATGGGGACCAGTAACTGTTTGGTTGCTCATGTTCTTTAAAATATCTTCTTTTGTATACAGCACATTAAATAATTTAATGGAAGTTATGAACAAGTTGAGGGTGAGTAAATGGTGACAATTTACAATTTTGAGTAAACTAACCCTTTATCCAACACCGTTGTTAATTTCATCTTTTGTTTTATTTTCAAGTTTGTGGTCTGAATTATGTCGTCTGAAATGTCGGAGGTGTATTTTGGAGTCTTTTTTGTGATTGCCTTCGTAATGGTGATAACATCTACAGGTGAGTAAGATGACATCAACTAACTTAGCTGAAGTATGCATTAGTTAAGCAGGCAAACATGTTATTTTCTGTTCTTTATTTTGAATTTGCAGCGGCCATTCCCTCCGGACTGTACATCACTGCTGACGCTCTCCACTAATACACAGAACGGGTTGACGTTGGAGGAGGAAGAGGAGAAGGAGGAGGAAAGGGTTAGCAATATACCATTATCAATATAGCAAAGTTTTGCTAACTAATATTTTTAATGTTGTTTAATTGATTAAAAACTATAAACACCATACAACATTATATCTTACCTCATCTTCACCCCACATGTTATTGTTGTTAGTAATAAGTTCTGTTATTGTATTTTAGTTTTTTTCTGTAAACTATAACACTAAAAGGCTGCTCTGACTTTGTCTGTTTCAGGAGAGTCTGTTCTCAAAGCAAAAACATGGATGCTGACAATGAAGGGCAGAATCATCATCCAGTTACAACTGCTAACAGACGACTCTTCAGCATTAGCTGTCTATTTTGTCGAATGCAGAATCAGGTAAACCAATATATATATATATTTTTTTTTTTTTTACATTACATTACATTTACATGCATGCATTTGGAAGTCACTTTTATCCAAAGCAACTTACATTGTATTAAGTTTAATTTAAATTATCCATTCCCTGGAAATCTAAGCATTCCTGTGAATGTATTGAAAAAGAATGAAGATTTAATGATTTAAATGTAATTTATTATGGGGTAATACCATCCCTGTAGGTTAGGGGTGGAAATTGGCAAAAATTTGATGATTCGATAGTATTGCGATATTTGGGCCACAATTCAATATTATTGCGCTTCCTAACATTGCGATACAGCAAGTATTGCGATTCGATTCTGCGATAAATTGCGATTCATGTCCCCCATATTATTCAAAGACTGCTCAACTCACTTCAAATGTCACATTAAATCTGTGAACATCTTCTACACATTTACTGGAGGGTAGTGCAAAAACTTTGTCCTTGAACATTCAGGACACAGGACCTTATTACAGAACGTAATTATATGAACGCGTCACCACCGCATTAGCACCAAAAACATGGAGATTTTATTTTAGAGAATAATTACACAACCTATTCGATATACTATAATTCTATAATTAAATAAACTAATCGAATATCCAAAAATTGTGACTCATCCCTGCATGTAATACCTTGTTTTTTTCCCAAAATCTTCACTTACGTCTCGATTTTCGAAGGGGATTATAAACGTTTCTTCCTTGGTTCGCTTTTATTTAGGCCTATTACATTCACATTCTTTACTGTGGTAAAGTAGAAAAACGTTGTAGGACAGATAGCCTACATTTTTACTTGCACGTCAGATTCATTTCAACACAGTTTTTGCTTGTTATTAGACATGTACGGCGCGTCAAGTTTATTTGATTTTTAGTTTCGCTCTCTTTGGCAGCGCAATTTCAAACATAGCTTAAATGTCTTGCCCTTGTGGAAAATTAAATTCACTTTTCATACCTTTTACAACAAGTAGAAAACATGAAGATATCAGAAAATAGATCAATGGTCTCTTTCCTCCTCGTGTCATCCCTCTCAAAGCACAGAGCGGTATGGCTTCATGTGGAATCACGTGTCTTTGTGTGGAAGTATTAAACGAAAGTTTTTTTTTTTTTTATATATAGATTTAACTTTTCTATTATGTAAGTTTCTAATATTTACTGATATGTATTTGAATGCTTTACAGGCTTTGTGTTGCTTCTTTGACGGAATTGCTCAAATAAAGACTTTTTTGCTCGAATAAACTACATTTTTTTATTTCAATTTTCATAATAACCCCCCAACCACTGCAGGTAGTTGGTCCATTACCACCGCAGTGGTAAAAAAACTGCCACCGTCACAGCCTTATAACCTATATTGGAATACTTTGCGCTACTGTATCAATATAATTGCGTGCGCAAAATATCGCGACACTGAACAGAATCGATTTTTCCCCCACCACTACTGTAAGTGGATTCAGAATCAGATATAGTGCTTTTATTAACGCCAAAGTACATGCAGCATCAAGTTTGAGGGTTAGGGAAAATTCTGCCAACACCGGTCTGAAAAAATTATATATTTTTCCCTGCTTGTGTTTGCAGGTTCATTCTGAGAGTCAACCCTGATGGCACCAAACACCAAAGGCACAGATCAGATGGAAATCTGGAAAGGTCCAAAGAAAAGCATCAGCCTGAAACCCTCAGTGTTTCTCATCAGAGAGCTTGTCAACTTTGACTGGCAAAATTACTGAAATGTAACAACACAACACTGACTTTGACTGTATTTTATTGTTTTAAGGCCTGTTTTGCTTTTCAGTGCGTGTACGTTTTTGCCATGCTACAGATACAAATGGTCACCAGGAGATTAATTCTATGGACTTTGGAGATGTTGCCTTTTTTTTTCTTCAGCTAGTGGCTCCTAAAGGTCAAGATTTGTAATTTGTACTTCTAAAACAAAATGTTCAACGATTAAAAAGAATATTATAAGGACAAATGTTTGTGAGTTATTGTGATTTTTTGGGGGGTGGGGTAAACATAAATAAAAAAAAGAAAATTTAAATGATGAAAAAAAAAAAAAAAAAAAACTCAATACTAATACTGTAAATGAAAATACGGTAATAATACTGTAAATGCAATTACAGTAAATGGTACAGTATACTGTAAGTGAAAATACAGTAATATTACTGTAAAACATTTTACAGTAACTTACTGGCATCCAGCTGCCAGTAAGTTACTGTAAAATTTACAGCAACCTCTTTACAGTGTTGTTACCACTGTGCAGGCTGGTGGTGGTGGTGTAATGATGTGGGGGATGTTTTCTTGGCACACTTTAGGCCCCTTAGTGCCAATTGGGCATCGTTTAAATGCCACGGCCTACCTGAGCATTGTTTCTGACCATGTCCATCCCTTTATGACCACCATGTACCCATCCTCTGATGGTTACTTCCAGCAGGATAATGCACCATGTCACAAAGCTTGAATCATTTCAAATTGGTTTCTTGAACATGACAATGAGTTCACTGTACTAAAATGGCCCCCACAGTCACCAGATCTCAACCCAATAGAGCATCTTTGGGATGTGGTGGAACGGGAGCTTCGTGCCCTGGATGTGCATCCCACAAATCTCCATCAACTGCAAGATGCTATCCTATCAATATGGGCCAACATTTCTAAAGAATGCTTTCAGCACCTTGTTGAATCAATGCCACGTAGAATTAAGGCAGTTCTGAAGGCGAAAGGGGGTCAAACACAGTATTAGTATGGTGTTCCTAATAATCCTTTAGGTGAGTGTATATATATATATATATATATATATATATATGGGCCTCCTCTTGAACTGACTGGACAGGCAATTTGAACGTGTTCCTCCCGAACTTTGTTAATAAAACATCATATGTTAGATGTGATTAATCGATCTGACAGCACTACTATTAACAGCAAACAAAAACAAACACACATTTCTACAACCCCTGGCAAAAAGTATGGAATCACCCCTCTCAGAAGATGTTCATTCAAATGTTTAATTGTGTAGAAAAAAAAAACAAGCACATATATGCCACAAAACATTTTTCACTGAACAATCCAAACTTCTGGCTGTATAAAACACTTTTTTTTAAAAAACAAAAAACAAATAACTATAGTCAATTACAACTGTTTTTACAGATCACACAGAGGAAAAAAATATGGAATCACACAAATCTGAGGAAAATTATATGGAATCACCAAATAAAAACACTACTAGTACTTTGTTGCACCACCTCTGGCTTTTATAACAGCTTGAATTCTCTGAGGCATGGATTTAACTAATGACAAACAGTATACTTCATCAATCTGTCTCCAGCTTTGTCTTATTGCAGTTGCCAGATCAGCTTTGCAGGTTGGAGCCTTGTCGAGGACCATTTTCTTTAATTTCCACCACAGATTTTCAATTGGATTGAGGTCCGGACTATTTGCAGGCCATGCCATTGACATTATATGTCTTTCCTGTAGGAATGTTTTCACAGATTTTGCCCTATGGCACGATGCATTATCATCCTGAAAAATGATGCTACCATCACCAAACATCCTTTCAATTGATGGAATAAGAAAAGTGTCCAAAATCTCAACATAAACTTGTGCATTTTTAGAAGATGTAATGACTGTCATCTCTCCCATACCTTTACCTGACATACAACCCCATATCATTAATGATTGTGGAAATTTGCATGTTTTCTTCAGGCAGTTGTCTTTATAAATTTCATTGGAACGGCACCAAACAAAAGTTCCAGCATCATCACCCTGCCCAATGCAGATTCGTGATTCATCACTGAATATAACTCTCATCCAGTCATCCACAGTCCAAGATTGTCTTTCTTTAGCCCACTGAAACCTTGTTTTTTTCTGTTTAGATGTTAATGATGGTTTTCGTTTGGCTTTTCTGTATGTAAATCCCATTTCTTTTAGGCGATTTCTTACAGTCCGGTCACAGACATTGACTCCACTTTCTGCCCATTTGTTCCTCATTTGTTTTGTTGTGCATTTTCTGTTTTCAAGGCATATTGCTTTACGTTTTCTGTCTTGGCGCTTTGATGTCTTTCTTGGTCTACCAGTACGCTTCCCTTTTACAACCTTTCCATTTGATTTGTACTTGGTCCAGATTTTAGACACAGCTGACTGGGAACAACCAACATCTTTCGCAACATTCCGTGAAGATTTACCTTCTTCGAGAAGTTTGATAATCCTCTCCTTTGTTTCAACTGACATCTCTTGTGTTGGAGCCATGAGTTATGTCAATCATCTTGGTTCAACACATCACTAATGTGTGCAAGCACTCTTTTTTAACTGCAGACTAATTAGCAGTTGTAATCAGATACAGGTGTTTGTTTTAGAAATGCAAAGTGCATGGTGATTCCATATTTTTTTCCTCTGTGTGATCTGTAAAAACAGATTGTTTTTTTTTTTTAAGTGTTTTATACAGCCAGAAGTTTGGATTGTTCAGTGAAAATTGTTTTGTGGCATATATGTGCTTGTTTTTTTTTTCTACACAATTAAACATTTGAATGAACATCTTCTGAGAGGGGTGATTCCATACTTTTTGCCAGGGGTTGTATTAGCATCTGATCATTTATTTTTCCTAAACTCACTTAAAGCAAACTTACATTTAACTTTGAGCATTTTGTAGCCAGTCACTGTCTTCCCTCTAAACTCTGCAGAACAGCTGAGCTTTTTATTGTGGTCTTCTCTAGAAGGAGTGAAGGTAAGGTTGTAAGATGTAACCTTCCATTGACCGTGACTTTGTGGCTGTGATGGACTCGAGTGATCGCCATCATGGCTCCAGGTGATACGAGGAAGGTCTGATGGACAGGAATGTAACACAGTGCAGGTAGCAGTCACCGGATTCCCTGATGTCACTTCATCTTTCACAGAGACGGTAGGTTGTTCTGGTGACTCTGGTAAAGACACACAGAAGGACATGTGCCGTTACTGTAATACGATATATCACAATAATGAGCATGCACGAAATTTATGTCGTAGGCACTTTAAAATACAGCGGAAAGTTATGAATTATTTAGATCTTTAGAATGGATTTTTAAAATAATTTTCCATCAAAGTTGACAAAAACTGCATGTATGCTACGTCAGAGGCATGTACACTCTGGTGCAGGCTAAACAATGCAAACAACACAGATGCATGACAAGTGAAGGACACGGCTGTATAAAAAATGCACATTGACTCTCTGACAGCAGATAGCGCTTACGAATGTCACGTTTCAGTTTGTGTGTGGACTTTCTGTTTGTATTTTTGACCTGTTCATTTGTTATGTTTCCCGCCACTCCTTTGTCTCTAGGGTTACTGTTATTATGAGTTAATTTGTCCCAGCTGTGTCTGATTAATTATCTCGTTTCTGTTTGCTATTTAAGATGCACCCTTGCTTTCAGTCTTGGTCTGGTCTCTGTTGCATTAATGTGTGTTTACCCTGCCTGTCAGCTTGTTCTAGAGTAGGCTATTCTTAAAGTTTGAGTTTGCATCTTTAATAAGAGTCTTCAGTCTGTTCCTGAGATAACCACAGTGTGACAACGGAACAGCAGTAATGCAGCCATTATACCGGTAAACAAGTAAACAAAACAGGCTGTGCTATTTTCTGTTTCTGAATATGTTTTAAACAATAATTTAGATGTTCATCACATCACATCACATCATCAAACACTTAATATTTAAAGACTTAAAGGGTTAGTTCACCCAAAAATGAAAATTCTGTCAGTAATTACTCACCCTCATGTTGTTCCAACCCCGTAAGACCTTCGTTCATCTTCGGAACACAGATTAAGATATTTTTGATTAAATCTGAGAGCTGGATCACTCCTCCATAGGCTTCTAAGGCATTATAACTTGCTGGCCCAGAAAATGTATTAAAGACATCGTTAATATAGTCCAAGTGACTCCAGTGGCTCAATCTTAAGTTTATAAAGCGACGAGAATACTTTTTGTGCGCAAAAAAAACAAAAATAACGACTTTATTCCACTATTAATTTCCTTCTCTCTGGGCCTCGAGTCTTTTCACGTAGTATAACTGCACAGCGCTTCTGGGTTGTACGTCACACGTAGGCTCGCTATTGGCCGACGCTGGTCATGTGTGTGATGCGTGTGACGTACAACACAGAAGCTCTGCGCTGTTACACTACGTGAATTCATTCAGGCCCACACAGACGAAAATTAATAGTTGAATAAAGTCGTTATTTTTTTGTGCACAAAAAGTATTCTCGTCGCTTTATAAACTTAAGATTGAGCCACTGTAGTCACTTGGACTATATTAACGATGTCTTTAATAACTTTTCTGGGCCAGCAAGTTATAATGCCTTAGAAGCCTATGGAGGAGTGATCCAGCTCTCAGATTTAATCAAAAATATCTTAATTTGTTTTCCGAAGATGAACGAAGGTCTTACGGGGTTGGAACAACATGAGGGTGAGTAATTACTGACAGAATTTTCATTTTTGGGTGAACTAACCCTTTAACAGGCTATTTATTTTCAAACATTTGTTTGCACTTTTTAAAATCTGGAATAAAACATGTTATTGACTGAAAATGTTGATTCTTTATAGTTCTTTTGCTCTTTAATCTGTTTAATCTCAGGACAACACTTAAATTGTGTAACTTAATTCATACTGTGATTGAACAGAATCATTTTATTGAACAAATTTCTCTTACCTTTCACTGTTATAGAAACTTTTTTCGCCCCATAGGTAAATTTGTCCAAATTTTCAATCTCAATCCGGAACATGAATGGCCCAGTGTCACTCTTACGCAGAGAGCTGATTTTCAAAGAACAGTTGTTTTGGTGCAGATCACCAATGAGGTTAGTGCGTCCTTTGAATGCCTCACTGATTTTTGAGGTATCTGTATGGAATACTTTTGACTCATAATTCTCCGTGTACCAGACTCCTGTAAATCCTGTGTATGTCGTTCCTTTTGCCGCTGGGTAGTTGAACGTACAGGGAATCTCCACACATGAGCCAAACAAACCCACCACTGATGCAGGCACATCATTGTTCCATTCGTTAGCATTAGCAGGTGACACTGAAAGAAGAATAATTCAGTAAAAGGAATTGTTTTATCATTTTTCGTATGAAAATTTAGTGACCAATTAAAATATTTTATATAATATTTTCTATATCAGTGTATTTCAGTGACAGCACATCATGTAACATTCACACAGGTTTCCTTTATTTTATTTTTATTTATTTATTTTTACAATGATTGTTTCATCTTAGTTTGAGTCTAAATTAATTTCCTCCCCTAGCCACTCATATTGGTACACCTAATAGTTTCTTTCTCATAGATGTCTGTAAGTAGACTGTAATTCCTATGTCTGAGGAATGACTCATTTTACTTTATTTTTAATACTGCATGGCCTAAGATCTGAGAAAATTAACTGAGAATTAAAGTCATTTATTGTGTAAAATTCACTAAAACAGGACAAAACATTGATTATTTACAACATGAAAACAGCTGTCATACATGATAACCATTTTCATTCTACTAACCTCTGAGCCAGAGAAAGAGTGACAATAAACAGCTACAGAAAACCATTTCTGCATCAAAGTTCAGCACCTGGGAATACATTTTGTCATAATTTACAGCTAGTGCTAATACTAATAATCAGAATTGTTTTGGAATCACATTGTTTTCATTTTTTGAAACATGAACCTTGTTTAATTTCACTGTTTATGGAGCACAGTGCAACATTTGCCTTATTTATTAATACATTTAAATAGTCCATATGTAGGTATAAAATGTAATATTTTCACTTACTTAATGTCGTGTCCTCAAACAGTGCCTAAATTCATCAGAAGACAACCGGTGCGCTAAATATTTGAGAGCTTCCTTGCCGCTATATTTGGCTCAGTGTAACGCCTGTAATCCTGTTCACTTCCTATTTTAAAGACTTCTGAAAGATGGGCTGTGCCCATCAGCATAAAAGTTTCTTAAAGTGTTAAACTGTATAAGTTTTTGGACACCAAATGTTTTTCATATATATTACAAAATTATGCAAATATTGTACTGAAAATAAGTAATATTTTACTACAGCACAACAAAACATTTTTGATCTGCTATTTGAAATTAAATAACATGAACAGCATAATTCTTGAACTTTTCCAATTATGGCCTAAATTTAGTTTGTTAATAAGCACTTTCGTACCTGTATCCACCTTATTTTTCACGCAAGAGCGGGCGTCGCCGTTTTTTAAATATAATGTGTTAGATTACCCTATGATCTGCACGCTGCTAAGCTCGTCGGCTTTGGTTAAAAGCATTATTGTAATGTGTGAATACGCTAGCAATGCGAGTTGCTTGTTATTTTTATGTTTTAGTCAAATAGTTAACAGTGGCTGCTTCTCAATATCCCTCCTCATCTCCTGGCTCCTCCGTCCTCCATCCTATGACCCGGAAACCGATCGAGCTCAGCCATCTTGAAAGACATCTTAATTCTCGAATTGCTCCACGAGGAGGCGAGGAGTGAGGAGGATTCCTGAGGAGTCATATGTGAGGATACACAGGTGTTAAAATTCTCTTAAATGACGTTATTAAGGTTCTAAATGCAGCAGTAGTTTATGTATTTCTCTTGTGTGTATTTGAGCAACACAAGGGCTTAACGGTTTGTCATAGGGTCATATTTGCATGTTTTTATAACATCCAGTGGCAAACATGGGAGGCAAACGTGAACTAACAAGAGAGAATAGGCAAGCTCTAAATAATGAAGGCATTTCCTCAAGAAAAATTGCCCAGAAACTCAAATACCAGTGAGTACTGTAGCATAAACCATGTTGTCTGGCCTTAACCTTTCTGTCAAATTAATCCCATATTAACCCGATAGGGTTGAGTTCAGGTGACTATGGGGGCCATGTAATCATTTTCAGCTTTCCTCCTTGTTCTTTTTTCTTCAAATAGTATAAATGGAGGCAGAAGTATTATGGTATTGGGGGTGTTTTGCAAGCTCTAGAGTTGGTGACCTATTAGGGTGACCGGAATTCTTAACAAAGAGGGTTACCTAGTATTCTCCAGAGACATGCCATACCATCTGGCTTGAGACTAATTGGACAGTCCTTCATACTACATGAGGACAATGATCCGAAACATGCATATAAGCTTTGCCAGAACTATCTGAAGAAAAAATGAAGAAGGAAAGCTGAAAATGATGACATGGCGGCCCCCAGTCACCCGACCTTAAACCTATCGAGTTAGTATGGGACGAACTTGACAGAAAGGTTAAGGCCAGACAACCAACCAGTGCTGAGCATCTGTGGACACTTCAACACTTCTGGAGTAAACTTTCAGAACAATATTTAGAATCCTTGAGTCTAAGATATAGGTTTTTCGTTAGACAAAGTATGTATTTTTGTTCTTTATTTATTTTTTCCTGTATTATTGTTGGTATAAATGCATATCCAGTGATTGTAATCGTATTATGTTGTTTCTTAAAAATAAAACATGAAAGTTTCACAGTGTTCAAAAGCTTTTGACTGGTAGTGTATAGCCTATATAACTAAATAAATGAATTCTATATATGAAGTTCAACATCCTATTAATATTAGCTTCACAAATATTGTATAATAAACAACAAAAAAAACAGATAGGGGTATAACAGCCTAATAAATATATAATTGTTGTTCTTTTGTACTTGGTATTCATAAACAATCCTGAAAGCGATATGCTCCATAATGATTTCCACACTTCATTAAGCAGCACAACCATTTTCAACTGTGATCATAATCAGAAATGTTTCTTGAGCAGCAAATCAGGATTAGAATGATTTCTGAAGGGTCATGTGACACTGAAATCTAGAGTAATGAGCTTTGCCATCACAATATATTTTTTTAAACATTAAAATAGAAAACAGTTGATAAAATATTTCACAATATTACTGTTTTTCAGATAAATGTAGTCTTGGTACCTTACTTAGAGGTACCTTACCTTAGAACCTTACTAATATCAAACTTTTGAACAGTAGTGTATATATTATTATATCAAAACCAGCACAAGCACACCTTGCAATCAAAACATTAAAAAAAATATTGTTACATTATTTTGCCAGTATGTATTTTTGTAAATATATTTTTTAGAACATCAAATTGGTTGCTTATTATATTCCGTAAAATAATGTTAAGTGTTTTTTTTTCTCATTTACAGTAACCTAAGTGTACCAAATGTAATTATCCACTTTTGTCCACACAATTTTTGTTTAATCCAAATTTTACTCGTATTAAAGCAACACATTCATACTTGTGTGTAGTCGTAAATGATTTGGCTTACTTAAATGAACAATCATTTAAGAACAATCACACGAGGAGATAACAATTAGTAATATACACAGTTTTAAAGCTTCGCAAGGTGCAATTTATACGACGAGTTGAAGTTTGCTGTGCTTTATATAGGCCTACACGAAGTTAATGCCTGCAATCATTCAGTCATTGATGAATGCACAAAACATGCAAATTAATAAAAACATTGTAAACTTTAAGAAACGATACACATTGTAGTTTAAGTTCGCGCTGAAACTATATTTACATTATTTTTTTTTAAATAATCCATTAAACCTGCTGAGAAAGGAGGAGTGTGTACTAAAATGATCAGATCCGCGTGCATGCCCGGGAAACTCATGAATATTCATGTAGGCTCTGCCCATTGCCTCTACAGATGCACAACTTACTTTTGCTCCACATTTCACATAGATCAATGGTGCAAAAGGGTTATTCACTGTCAAAGTGATGCCAAAATGAATGGGAGTCAATGGAATGCTAACAGCAGGTGATGGTCTGCTAATCAATGGCGGCGCCCGGCGAAGCTTCAGTGTTTTCTAAAACATGGCCCCCTGGTTTTGCACCATATTCACTGCAGCAACTGTAGCAAAAATGTGAGTGTACGAGTTTCTTAGTGATTTGTAGAATAGGATTTGACCTCCTGCAATGAAGAATTTGAGAAGGTGTAACTGTTGTGTTGTGATTGTGGAAGAGAAAAAAAAGTCTACAAGTTTGCAACTCTTAAAACATTTCTCTTTGTGACTTCTCTGTGACTTTTCTGTGACTATGTGTGGCTATTCTCTACAACTACACATTTCACTGTCACAGACGTTCAGTTGATTTGCACCAAAAATACCTTAGTTCTCTGTTTATGAAGGTAAAATGATGCCATAAAGTATTGCATGCGCAGGGTAAGATTTGTGAAAGTGTACATAAGATTGCAAGCGTAAATTAAATTTGCATGCGCAAGAGAAGATTTGTAAAGGTGTAAATCGCCTTTCAAGTGTAAGAAAAAAATATTTGCAGCATTTAACTGTTATTCGTAAGTGTAATTCATATATTGTGAAGCTGCAGCTTCATGCTAACGCAAAATAAATAGGATCTGTATTCCTCTGACTTCCATTTTTCCGCGCGAACACTTTTGGCACGGTTTTTGCGCTCAAATACGGCCAAAAGTATTGCAGGCCCGTGAACAGCAATTTGCGACCGAAAACAACAGAGTTAGGAACTGCAAAACAGATTCACTGCATAAAATCAAACTTTGTGTAAAAAATAAACTGTTGCAAATGTCTAAATGTGTGCATAGGGCAACAAAGTTCCCGAAATACCCGATTTGTACAGTTGCGTCTTTCTTTTACCTGCGCTTCCAGTTTTGGCACGATTCTCTCACTCATTGAGTTTTGCAAGCGCGAAGAGGAGGGCGGGTCCACCTTCTTCATGTAGCCAATCAGATGAGCTTCTCGCTGACTCTAGGTTTACTCTTATCTGATTGGTTCAATAAACACGCCAGTCACCAGAACACATCTTTATCTTCATTTGGCTCAGAAACCTTCTGGTTGCCGAAATGGTACTTTTAATGCACACATACATGTTAAATAAATAGATAAACAAATAAAGAAACAAATAAGTCATGATTGCTTAATAAGCTGTGCACCATAGGATGACTATATGAGTACATACTGAATTTCGAGCTGGTGTGTTAAAAAAAATTGTATCTGAACTACTGCATGCATAATTTCACCTGTCTACTGATTGGGGGATTCCACTATTATTATGTTACAATAATATTTTTTCGTGTGTTAAAGAGCATCTCTAAATTATGCACCATTTATCACCTGCAATGCCATCGTGTAACCACTAGATGGCTGTATAGCCCTATATATGAACATATCAAGACGCTGTATATTCCCTGGTTGCTGGGTTTTTATTCAGACATAATTAGTTACTTTTTGTCAAAGTTGAGTTTAAGTTGATTTAGTATCAGTTTTTCATTACAGTCAAATCTGGACACAAAGAAAGCATTTTGTTATTTATACTAGCTACATATAATAGCTTGATCAGTCACACGAAAGTAATCACTAAATCAGAATTAATATTGGCAGTGCGACCAAGACAATATTTCAAAATATGTAATTGAGTGTTAAATGCCACGAACAGAGACATGATGTGAAAAACACTGCATCAGAATTGTATTATTACATAAAGAATGGGTATTAAATGTTTTGATTGTAAAGTTTAACATCTGCTCAGTGGTGTAACTTTGCAATTATATAACATATCAAATTTCAATCCAGTAACGTTAACACCAGCTTGAAATTCAGTATGAATGTTAGTCAGCTTTAATCAGCCTAATGGTGCACAACTTATTAAGCAATCATGACTTAGTTGTTTCTTTATTTGTTTATCTATTTATTTAACATGTATGTGTGCATTAAAAGTACCATTTCGGCAACCAGAAGGTTTCTGAGCCAAATGAAGATAAAGATGTGTTCTGGTGACTGGCGTGTTTATTGAACCAATCAGATAAGAGTAAACCTAGAGTCAGCGAGAAGCTCATCTGATTGGCTACATGAAGAAGGTGGACCCGCCCTCCTCTTCGCGCTTGCAAAACTCAATGAGTGAGAGAATCGTGCCAAAACTGGAAGCGCAGGTAAAAGAAAGACGCAACTGTACAAATCGGGTATTTCGGGAACTTTGTTGCCCTATGCACACATTTAGACATTTGCAACAGTTTATTTTTTACACAAAGTTTGATTTTATGCAGTGAATCTGTTTTGCAGTTCCTAACTCTGTTGTTTTCGGTCGCAAATTGCTGTTCACGGGCCTGCAATACTTTTGGCCGTATTTGAGCGCAAAAACCGTGCCAAAAGTGTTCGCGCGGAAAAATGGAAGTCAGAGGAATACAGATCCTATTTATTTTGCGTTAGCATGAAGCTGCAGCTTCACAATATATGAATTACACTTACGAATAACAGTTAAATGCTGCAAATATTTTTTTCTTACACTTGAAAGGCGATTTACACCTTTACAAATCTTCTCTTGCGCATGCAAATTTAATTTACGCTTGCAATCTTATGTACACTTTCACAAATCTTACCCTGCGCATGCAATACTTTATGGCATCATTTTACCTTCATATCTGTTCCTCTTTTAAAATGAATGCGCTGTCGATCTATAACAGACGCGATGGCGGAAGCTACACATGATGTTTCATAAACAAAGTTCGGGAGGAACACGTTCATATAATCAATCCAATCAACTTGTCATCAAATAATTACCATGTCTATCAGCATGAGAGGAAGCATTTATTCACTCTGTCAACTCACCTAACATTCCTTGACAGTTTTCAGCATCCCTCCACTCACTCTTGGCTTGTTCTTCTACAGCCTGGAATACGGGGGGAGTACTAGCTGGGTTCGGGCCGAATACCGAGCCCTCTCCTCGGACAGCACGCCAAATGTGCATTTATTCTATCTGACTTATTTGTAAGTGTGAAATCTCAATTATCCAGCGGCAGTCAGCTTTGTTGTAAACTAATTCAACCCAAGCGCTCTTTGGTGATGTGTATGATTACGTTACTGTGTAGATCATCTGTCCATCATCGTATAAAGCCCGCCCTGACAATTTGATTGGTCCGAACAGCTCTGGTTCGAGCATAATTGCTCCACAACGGATCAAGTCCAGATCGAACTTCCCGACCTAAAAATGTTATGGGCGGGGCTAAGTTCGGCTGGCATCCAGGCTACTGAGAACCCCTGCTCTAGGTGAATACACGTACAAGGCTCCACATAAGAATAATGCTTAATACAATAAACTTTTATTGCTACAGTTTGCTTCATTTGCTAAATGTAGATGAATAGGTCTGCTTGAACAAATAAAAAAATAGACATACATGAATGGATTACATTTACAAACAAATGGCCTAGTTTTTTTAAAAAAAAATCAAACTTCATGCAGCTTTCCGCAATCAAACGAACCGATGCTGATTTGCAGCACCGCAATGGAAAGACTTAAAGGATAAAGGAGAAGAACAGCACAATTTAGCAGCTGTAGCCGTTCGGCTGGATATATAGTGCAAAAAAAATGCTCTCTATCCTCACATTCTGTCCTCAATTTAATATCTTTATTTATTTATTTTTTTAATAAGAAAATGTGGACCTGTCCGTATAAATTGTCACCATGATGCTGCGGGGCATTGTAGGTGATTACCAGGGTTGTGCCTGTTCTTAATGTTTTCTTTACTGCATTGCTATGAGGTTGTTAGGCTGTGGTACGGGTGTTTTGGGTGGTTGCTAAATGTTTTGCTTTTTTAGCCAGGCCCAAATCAAAGGAGCCAACTCCCAAGTTAATGATAGATAGATAATAGATAGAAGATAGATAATGGCCTGGTTTCACAGACAGGGCTTAGATTAAGCCAGGATTAGACCTTAGTTTAATAGGATATCTAAGTAGCTTTTATAAATGTGCCTTAGAAAAAAAAAAAAAAATTACTTGCGTGCATCTTACAATGCAGTATGTCAATTGTGTGTGTAATTTCTTTAAAGCATTTGAATGAAAGCATATTTTCAACTAATCATTTAAATATAATTTGCACAGCCACAACAATATCCTGTGTTTAGACATCACACAGGAAGTTCCGGGGGGCGGGGGAAATCTCGTTCCACCGAGCACTGCGATTCAACAGAAAAGGGCACTTTCGCTTTCGTGATCTTAGGGGCTCAAGCACTAAAGTTTGTTTACGTACTAAGAAAAGTTTCTGCTATTGCCCAATCAATGCTTTGTGAAAGAGAACAAATTTGTGCATGATAAACTATCACCACCACCATAACACCAACCATATAACTTCTTTCTTTCTTTCTTTCTTTCTTTCTTTCTTTCTTTCTTTCCTTTCTTTCTTTGCTTTATACACATTATCAGATGCATTCAGAAATGTGGCGGACACAGAACAGCAACTTTTCAAACAGATTAAGTTTCATTAAGCAGATGTCTATAATAGTGCTGTTAACCTTTGACATTCGATCATTGGGTGAAAGATAAATACTAGTGAAAAGATGATAAGATAACATCTCAAGAGATGTGAGATGGGGTTTTCCTGCGGAAAACTCTCTGCAGTGATGTGACCTCTCACTTGGACAAAGTGACACTTCACTATCATTGTCGGTTAATTACTAAACATCTGGGGCTGTATTCACAACACATTTTATCTTACCACTACACTAAGAGTTCTCTTAAATGGTAGTAAAAGTTCTTAGTTAAGAGTTTTCTCTTAAACCTATTTACAAAGCTGCTGATACCAACTTTTACTAAGAGAGAGAAGTTACTAAGAGAAAGGGCGGGGTTGAACTCGTTGCTATGGATAATGACGTCAACACGCTTAATAACTATGACAACAGTGATTGGCTGATGGGGGAGGAGTCTCTGTCAGTGATATAAGTATTGTAGAATGAGGTATCATGTTTCCAAATTCAAATAAAGATTTTAAAATAAAAAATGTTGCCATATTCAAATAAAGATTTTTAAATACAAATGTTGCCATATTCAAATGTAGGTAAGTGTCACTAATTAAACTAGTATATGTTCAGCTAATTGTCAGCCTCTAACATGTTTGCATCTCAAGAGATTGCAGAATTCAAACGACAAAGGATAAACAAAGTTCGGGAGGAGCACGTTCAAACTTTCTATCTAATCAGCTCGAGAGAGAAGGTATATACTGTACATACACAGCCGACTCACCTATGTTCGTCAACAGTTTTCTGCATCACTCCTCAGCTGGGGATAGGCTACGGGGGAGTAGGCCTACGCTCAACTGGTTTGGGCTAAATTCCAAGCTCGGAGCCCTCGATCCCCTTGAACAGCACGCCAAATACGCTTTTTTTTTTTTTTTTTACTTTATTGGAACATTTGTAAGTGTGAATTTGTGAAAACAACTGACACAGGCAGTCAGACATTATTTATTTATTTAATAAAGATTTATTTTGAACTTTTTATCATAGATTAAAATCTATAAATCAAAATATTGCATTTATGAAGAAAAGGTCCAAGGCTCTGTAGCTATTGCCTCTATACGCTACAGTGTCTTTGGGCGGAACAGCCGTTAAGATTGTTTGTAATTTTGTCTTGATGACTTAGGAGCTACATTTAGCCTTACATCATGAATATGGCCCCTGGACAGCTAAAACGAACTTTGTAAGGTTCAGTTGTATTTATCACAATCTCCATTAGTTTACAAAATCTTTCAATATTTATTTTTTGCTGTACATTTAACATTTACTTATTAAATTTGGCCACAAAAAAGTATTGGTAACAGTGAAAATGTCAGAGTTTTGGTCTCAAACAAGTAACTTTTTTTAAAGATGGTTACTGCATCATATTTTATTCAAAACAGGGGATTGTTCAACGTAATAGATTTATACTTCAGATACAACAAATGCATAAAATGTTGCTTTGGCCTTTTGACAGACATGGTTTGCAGAAATACAGTTCATCAAAATTCATGACTTACAACACTGACGATGAAAAAGGGGAAGTTAAATTGGATGGACTACTCAGTAATGATTTAAAGATTTTTAGTGGAAAATAATTTGCTGAATTTTTCTGACTATTGCTGACTATTATTATGCTGCCTTCATGTGATACATACATTTCCTACTTCCTACTTCTGAGGTTGTGATTATACGAGCTTGTCACATTCAAATGCTTGTTGACAGAACAGAAAACACGGAAGACAGCAGGGGCCCAAACTCACAGGGTTACAGGATAAGTGGAGTTGACAAAACCAAACTTTGTCATTATACATAGTACAATGAAATTCTGTCTGGTGAATGAATCTCAGTTAAAGAAATAAACAAAAAAACACTTTTTTTGACACAACAAACAACAGCAATAGGCAGCATCAAACAGCAGCAATTGCTTTAAAATAAAGTGCCATTATCTAAAGTGCAATTATGTCCCTAGCTGGAAGGTATATGTGCAGGTGGTGTAATAGAGATCACAGCTCTCGAAGCTGAAAAGAAGCTGTTTCTCAGTCTATTTGTTCTGTTTGTGTGTGTTCTTATAGTCCTGTATCTCCGCCCTGAGGGCAGTGGGACAAACAGTGTATGACCCGGATGGGTGGGATCTATGCCAATGTTTCTGGCCTTCTTCTGGAGACGTTCTGCATACACAGAGTCCAGATCTGGATTCCCCACAATCCTCTGCGCTGTTTTAACCACACAGGGCCAAGTCCTTTCTGTCATGTGCTGTGCAGCTGGCATACCACAGTCACACAGTGACAAAGGATAGTCTCTATGGTACTCCTGTAGAAATGTATCAACAGCCGAGAGGAGAGTCTGACCTGCTTCAACTTCCTGAGGAAGAAAAGTCTTCGTTTAGCTTTCCTCACCAGGTGGAAGGTGTTAAGAGCCCAGGTCAGGTCTGCTGTGGATACCCAGAAACTTGATATTACAGCCCGTTCTCATCCCAAGGCGTCATATACTGACGCTTTTGACATTTTGTCTACATCCAACGCACATGGCACCCTTTATCGTCAATATGAGACGCAGATAGATATGGGCCAGAAGGCGCCTCCTAGCGGTCTAACCCTAACCCTACCCCAGACCTAAACCTACCCATAACCGAACAAAGCTCTGTGCGTGTCATATTGACGCTAAAGGGTGCCATGTGCGTTGGATGTAGACGAAATGTCAAAAGCGTCAGTATATGACGCCCTAGGATGAGAATGCGTTGGATATTATCCACACACTCCACTTCCACCCTCTGTACAAGCAGTGGCGCATGTACTGTCCTTCCAGATCTTCTGAAGTCCACAATAACAAACCACTCCAATCAGGCATTGATGGTACTGTAGATCCCCCCAGTAATTTCACAAGCACAGAGATTATCTGATGGCAATTTATTGAAAGGTTCACCATCAGGATAACCATCCAACTCAACATGCCGTGAGTAGAAAAGACATAAAATAAACACAAAATACAAACGTAACAACCACACGGAATGAGGGGGCAGAGAACAGTACACCAGAATGACAGTTAACACACAATTCTTTATTAATGATTAAGGGCCCTATAATACACCCAACGCAAGTGTCTTTTGCTAGTTTCAGCCCGACAAAGTTATCATTTTCACGTCCTGCGGAACTTTGTTTAAATAGCAAATGCATTTGCGCCCATTTGTCCGCCCATGGGCTTGCTGGTCTGAAAAAGAGGTGTGTTCAGGCGCATTGTTGGCGTGTTGCTATTTTGCGACAAACTGAAATAGACTGTGCCATTGACCAATTGAAACCTACTCTAAAGTCAATAGTGCAATATTTTTTTTTGTTATTTAAAGTGTGCATTAGTAATATGCGCCTATATGCGGGTCCACAACGCCCATTCACTTGTCCCGTAGATGGTCTGCTTTAACCGTAGATGGTTTGCTTCAAAGACTGATCAACTCGAAAAACTACTTATGGACTCAAATCTGGATTTCCTTTGTTTGTCTGAATCATGGCTGACAGTCTCATCACCTGACACAGTATACTTAGTACCAGGGTATAACATCTTTAGAAAAGATCGAAATACTGGCAGAGGAGGTGGACTACTGATGTATGTTAAAGACTGTATAAACTGCAATGAAATTGAACTAAACTGTATGGATATTGAATGTATGGCAGTAAGAATTATTTTATCTACTAACATGTCATTCACTGTTATTTGTATATATAGACCCCCGTCATCAAATAGTATGTTTTATGAACACCTGAAAAATATTTTGAAAGAATTTGATGGGAATAAAGAGTTGATTTTGGTTGGAGACTTAAATATTAATTGGACTGAGAAGTCAAAAAGGAAAAAACTTACAGATTTAACAAGTCAATTTGATCTAACACAATTGATACAAGGTCCCACAAGAATCACCCCATCATCTCAGACGCAGATTGATCTCATATTTAGTAATAAGCCAGAAAGAATAACTAAAACATTCAATTTTTTGACTGGGCTATCGGATCATAATCTGACAATGGTATCACGGAAACTAACGAAACAAAGGTTTATATACCAGCAAGAAAGTAAAACGGTTTTAAATATTATACCAAAGAGGTTTATCAATGAATTTGAAAATCAGTTGAATCAACTAACTTGGAGTGAGATCCTGTCCACAGAGGACTTAGAGGTTGCTTCTAGTAGCTTAATGACCAAGGTTAATAGCGTTAAAAATGAGTTTAGTAAAAGTGTTACACACTCTAGAAAAAAGCAAAAACTGCCCTGGCTTAATGAACAAGTATGGATTCTAATGAAGCAGAGGGATCATGCATTAAAAACTGCAATTAAGTCAGGGTTAGCTCATCATAGGAGAACTTTTCAACAGTTACGTAATAAAGTTGTAAATGAATTGAGAAAGGCAAAAGCAAAGTTTTTTATTGATATTATAAATGATTCTAAAGGGAACAGTAGGCAAACTTGGGTAAATATTAATAGAGCTTTAAAGAACACCAAAAAAAGAGATAGAGAGTTTGAATTGCAAGTACATGGAACTTTAACTAAAGACAAAGATCAAATTTCTTCTATGTTTAATAGTTATTTTATAGATTCAGTTCAAGATTTGGCACAAGGCTTTGGTCTAAGAGAGAAGGTCATTACACCATCAAATGATAATCTTCCATTGTTTAGCATTTCTGAAGTGCCAGAATCTTCCATAACTAAAATCTTGGGCAAGTTTAAGAACTCTAAAGCTAAAGATGTTTTTATTTGTGACTGTGCATTTCTAAAGAAGTATAAAAGTATTATCTGTACTCCAATTGCTCATCTGGTAAATCTATCCATTAAACAAAGTTTTTTTCCTAATACCTGGAAATCAGCGGTAATAACCCCTATTTTTAAAGCTGGAGATGCAACTAATATAACCAACTACAGACCTATTAGTATCCTCCCTGTCGTTTCCAAAGTAATGGAAAGGATAGTATGTGACCAGTTGCTAGCCTATTTAAATCAAGGTCATTTTCCACTGCACCCCATGCAGTTTGGATTTAGGAAACATCATGCCACAGAAACAGCTACTTGTTATTTTATTGAGCAAATAAAATCAAGCCTTGATAATGGAGGGGTTGTTGGGGCTGTTTTCCTCGATTTTAAGAAGGCGTTTGATACAGTGAATCATAATGTTCTGTTATCCAAACTGTCAAAGATTAATTTCTCTCCCAATGCTCTGACATGGATGGAGTCTTATTTAGATTCTAGAAAGCAGTGCACCAGGATTAATGATAGATGCTCCTCCTTTGCTAACTGCACTACTGGGGTCCCTCAGGGATCTATTTTAGGACCAATTTTATTTAGTTTATATATTAATGACCTCCCATTGATTTGCCCAGAAGTCCACATCCAAATGTACGCAGATGATACAGTTATCTATACCCATGCAAAAACTAGAGAACAAGCTGCAGCAAAACTCAATGCAGTTCTAATCAAAGTAACAGACTGGCTAACTCTCAGTTGTCTTACTCTTAATGTAAGCAAAACAGTGGGCATGTATTTCTCTATTAAGAGGAATATTACACAACATCAGCCCGATATCTGTTTTATGGGAGAGGTGATACATATTGTTGATCATTTCAAGTATCTGGGCATAATTATTGATTCTAACTTAAGTTTTAAAAAACACATAAAAAAGATCTCCAATTGTGTCAGAGCTAATTTAGCTAATTTTAGACATATAAGACATCAGTTACCAATAGCCGCAGCTAAACTGTTTTTGCACTCAATGATCTTCTCACATTTATCGTACTGTTCTACAAGCTGGTCCCAGGCGAGTGGGACTACGTTAAAACCCTTATGTACTCTTTACAAACAAGCTTTGAAAGTTCTTGATAAAAAACCAAGAAACTACCATCATTGCACTATCATAAAAAAATACAACCTATTAACCTTTGACAGTTTTCTCTGTTTTGCAGACATGTGCCTGATGTATAAATTGACCCATGATCTTGCACCACCCCCACTCAAGCAATGTGTGTCATTTTGCAGAGAAAATGTAAGGGTCACCAGGGCTTCTGTAAGAGGTGACTGTTACACTCAATTTAGGAAGACTAAATTCGGTCAATCAGCATTTTCATTTACTATCGTAGAAAAGTGGAACTTAATTCCACTTCATATCAGAGATTGTGCAAATCTCAGCAGTTTTAAAATGTCCTTAAAGACTTGGCTGAAGGCGAATCAATTATGTGATCATTGATCTTTTTATAACATGGAATGTATTTTTGTATTTTGGTTTATATGCGAGTAATGTTTGTCACATGTTGTTTGTTGTTAAGTTTATTTTTTATCTGTTTTGATAGTATTGTCTTATTGTCTATATTGTTTTTATTTTCCTTGCCCAGGGACCACAGATGTAAATTAGCTGTATAGCTAACTCTGGTACAGGGCCTGAACTGTGCATGGTCCCTGTCAAATAAAAAAAAAAAAAAAAAAAAAAAAAAAAAAACCTCGAGCACGAGCAGATCCATTTCCTCGCTAGAGAAGCATTCAGTTTTTCCGCTTGCAAATTCCGCCATGTAAATAGCAAATCCGCAAATGGCGCGAGCGCAACTGGCTTTTAAAGGGAATGGGAGATAAGACTCTGATTGGTTTATTGCACGTTACGCCCAAAACACACCCATTACACATTGAGAGAATAGGGACAACTCTTTTAGACCATGCGCCGGGTGCGCCGACCATTTTCCCGTCGTTAAACTAGCAAAAGGGGCTCTAAGTGCGCTTGCACCATGCGCTTTAGACAAAGCGCTTAGATCGCTAAAATAGGGCCCTAAAACACAACCTCATAAAACAAGTTTCCCCCCTTTATCAGCTTGTAGAATCACACATAGACGGGCTCACGTCAGCGGTTCGTGATTCAATTCACGTTTATTTGTAAGGGCAAAATTAGCTATATAGACCAAAACAAATTTTTGTACCAGGCTGTAAACATTTTTTTTTTTCTGCTGTAAAAATGGGAATTTTAACATGAGGGATATATGGAATTGACTCCCTTTTTGGAGCCTGTCTGTCTCTAGTGTAGCATAAGTCACTTCAGTATTGGCTTCAACAGAGAGACTGGAAGGTTGCCGCTCAGGCATGACATGGCAAATTTCAGCAGCAATCTCCAAGTTACAAGATAGTGATCAGTGATATCATCACTTTGCGGTTGAATATCTATATTAACCCCTTGCTCATCACCCCCAATTTTGGCAAGTGCTGCATACATGAAATGCCCAAAATAAAAAGGTTACTATAAGGGGTCATATAATGGTACATGCACTTTTACAAGTTGATAGTACTGAAGTGTGTGTTGGCAGTGCCTGTACACAACCATCCTATCATGATAAAAATCCATCCAGTGGTTTTGTTTTAATCTCCTTATATGTTTGACCCTCTCTGAAATCAAGCCGTTCGATATTGTGACGTCATAATATCCAACGCCCCTCCCGCGATTGTGATTGACAGCCGTGTTTCAACACAAGACCCGCCCTGAGCGAGCTGTGACAGCCTTCGTCATAGTAGTCCGCCATTGTTGATATGCTGGAGCAGAATGGCGTCTAAGCGATTGTGGTGTTCAGTTCTTAGATGTAATAAGGAACACAGCAGTCATTTGGATGTTCCTAAATCCGAGCCGTTGAAGATGCAGTGGCTGAGTTTTGTTTTTGAAGCGATATGCCCAAAGGATTGACGCAGGGATTCCCTCACGGGGATTCCCCACGATCGTCTGCACTTTCCTGTTTGCGTGAATCATTTCACACCAGACAGCTTTACAAACGAGAAAAAACGGATCGGTACCAACGTGTTCCTGCTGAACCTCCAGAAGATGTGAGTGTAATGTTTTATTAACCTTTATATTAGTATTTACATTAATCTTTGCGAAATTTGCAAACCTTGCTGCACGCTTCACAATGAATGCGTCTAAGGTTTACACTCAGGGTACATTACATCATGTTTTCTATGTACGACGACGATCTCAATATAATTCATAATCCCACGTTTATAATGATCAAAGCGTGGTTATTGTGTTAGAAACGGTGTCCGCACAGAACAGAGGGGCGGGGTGAGCAAAGCTCATTATCATTTAAAGACACGTATGCACTGAAACGGCGTGCTGAAAACAGAGCTGTTTTTGACCAGGTAAAATTAGTGTTTTCTTACAATACTAATGAGAATTTTTAATTAAAGTATATTACAAACTTTTAATTTAGACCCTAAAGAATCATATTAGCTTGTACAAAAATGGCATTATATGACCCCTTTAATAGGATTAGTTCCATGCGACATAATTAAATCTAATGTATGATTAAAACGATGGGTGGGTCCAGTGACATTTTGCTTGACCCCAAATGAATTTAGTAAATATGTAAACGCAGCCCCTAATGCATCATTTGAATTATCTACGTGAATGTTAAAATCTCCAACAATCAATGCTTTATCAACGTTGACGTTGATCTGAGAGAAAATCCGCAAAAACTATTTTAGGATATCAGCATAGGGCCCTGGAGGTCTATATACCATAGCCAAAGCAAGAGATAGTAGGGATTTTTTTTCTTATAAATGAGAGTGTAACATTTAGCACAAACACTTCAAATGAATTAAACCTTTGTCCTGTTTTCTGAGTAACATTAAGAATATCTCTATACATTTTTGCAACACCGCCGCCACGGCCAATCAGACGGGGCTCATGCTTATAACAGTAGCCTGCTGGAATAGACTCGTTGAGACCGAAACAATCATTTGGTTTAAGCCAGGTTTCGGTGAGGCAGAGTACATCAAAACTATTATCTATGATCATTTCATTTACAATAACTGCCTTAGGTGCGAGCGATCTAATGTTAATGAGACCTAGCTTTAGAAATTGTTTTTGTTCACTAATTTTTAGATTTTCTGGTTTAATCACGATTAGATTTTTTCTAGATCCTACAGTAGATTTATTGTTTGACCTCACTAATCGAGGAATATACACAGTTTCTATATACTGTACTATACTCACACTTCTATCAAATAAATGGGCAAAATAAAGACTGTGATTTGATTTTCTAGTCATACCGTGCGTAGCGTCTTGGAGATGCTATCTGACAGAAGATCCACTCCGATTCTGCTGGGGTTTAGGCCATCAGCACAGAAAAGCCTAGGTCACTCCCAGAAAAGATTCCAATTATTTACAAAGAGCAGTTTCTGTTCATTACACCATGACATTAACCATTCATTTAGAGCAAATAATCTACTGAACCTTTCATGTCCTTGTTTGTACGTGGGAAGCAGTCCGGACATGATGATCCTCGTCGCGGGTGATGTGCTGCATTCCCTCTCGATCAGGCTCCTGAAGTCCCTCTTCAGAACCTCTGTCTGCCGCAGCCTGATGTCGTTCACCCCCGCGTGCAGTACGACAGCTCCGATGCTCTCATCATCATTCAGAATCTCGGGTATCTGAGCAGCGACATCGAGAACACAAGCACCAGGAAAACAGTGACCTTTCCTTTAGCTGAGGTAGCGTGGACGTGCCAGACGATGGAATCGCCGATGATCACAGCGCCGCGTTCCGTCTTGTGAAGAGGGGAGAAGCAGTTCCGAGTGGAGATCTCAAAGACTGGGGCCGGCGGAGGCAGAAAGGTTCTGGCCCGCGGCCTGGCTCGAGTCTTCCGCTGCTGGATCATCCAAGGCCTGTGGTGTGTCGGAGCCGGTGTGAACGATGGCTGAGATAATCGCATTCTGGGTGCGTGGTTTCTGTACAGAAAAACACACGGAGTAGAGGAAGTAGGAGTGATAACATTACTTAACACAGACTTGTGATCGTCAGCCCGCGATGTTTCAAGCTCTGATTACCGTTCCCGAAGCTCAGTCTGCTTTTCTAGTAGGTCGTGGATTTGCTTATCCACAGTCTCTAGCTCCAACTGCACCGTGTGCAGCTCGAACGTTTCCTCACCTGCACTCAAAGGTAGACACCCAATCGATACTAGCGAGCTAAAGCTAGAAGCGGATGTTCAGAGAGTTGGATTCAAGTAGCGATAAAAGCAATCCGATTGTTTTCAGTATAGAATATTATCAGGGATATGTTCACCCGCTGTAAAAGCAGAAACATATTACTTTATAAAACTGGTATAAAGAAGAAATCGAGGATTAAGAATCAAATTGTTGGAGCTCCAAACTCAAACCGCTCAGCAGCAACAACATGAAGTGAGTGACCTAATGAAACTGGATGACGTAGCGATATTTGTCCACTAAGTCACTCAGTAGGAAGAGTTAGTCCATCAGGTTCAGCATAATCTCTCTGCTCAGTTCCTGGGGTCTCAGAGTTGCTTGTCACTTCTATTTGTGCCAATAAGGAGCTCTGAAATTTTACCCCCCACTAACTGACTATCTTCACTGCCGGAGGCACTAATTGTCCCGAGCGGCCGTTTAGAAGTGAGAGCTCCCAGAGCACAAAAACTTCCCCAGCATGTCCTTGAGTAATACTCAAAAATTCCTTAAATAATCAGCTTCACACACATAAGCTGTACACATTCATTTCATTAGGGAGCACCCATTCATATTGATTGAGGGGGCGTGTTCGTTAAACATACTGTCATGAGCGTGCCAGGCTCTCACTCACCTCCGCACTCATTCACCCGCTAACACTCTCTGGTGTGGTGAACAAATGAGTCCCACTGAAGAGATGGGTCCCAGCTTAGGACCCAAGCAATCCGATTGGTTCAAAGCACGTTTTATGGGTAATCGCTTTAGTGCCTCGTTACAAATCATACAAACTCTTTTTATTATAGAAGTCGTTTGAACTACGTTATAACGAGTCATTAATGTATTTTAACTTATATGTTTCATATACTAATATATAGATTGTGAAAATTTCTCGTTGTTAGTGTTTTTTTTAGTTAGCTTAGATAGTAGCATCCCAGCTAACACAGAACGTTGTGACAACGTTGTCAGTTAGTCGTCGTTTGGTCAGCGAGACATTACTTTATGACAACGTTGTGAGGACGTCTTGGTAAAGTTCCATTTTTTAGAATCATGGCTAACGTTCCAGGAACGTTGTGGGCATGTCTTCAAAAGACGTCGCTAGTTTATCCCATGGAGAACGTTGTAGAGACGTGGTCCACTGGTCTCTACAACGTATCTTTAGGACCTATCATGTTTTTCCTGTCAACCAGAGTTGTAAAGGAGATTTTCCAGTCACTAAATCTGAGTGGATCTCAATAGAATGTTGCAGGTTCTGGTGTAGGAAGTTGATTTGAACTGATGGATTCTGCTAACATCCTAACAAGGTCTGAAGTGTTATCTTCTTGATGTGATTTCGTCACATTTTTCTGTGGAGGTGTGTGCTGGAACAAACAGCTGCTAAATATAGGCATGTGCCTCTTCTGCACAGGTGCACAGTCATGAAGTAACTCTCGGGTTTCATCTTTTGGGTCTTCTTTCTTCTCATAGACTTGCATCCGTGCCTTTGCTGCAACTTCTTTAGTTTCTCCAAACCCTCTAGCTCTCTGCAATTCTTTTCCAATGCCTTTCCGTCAAGCAGCATTTTCGGCTTCAAACTTGACATGCAGTCTAGCTTCTTCTCTTTATAGTCAACATTTATAAGCTTCCACTCTTATTCTGCTTTTTTTACTTAAATTTTTATTTAAATTATTTTTTTTTTTGGTGTATCAAAACAGATGTTTTCCTTCACAGTAATTATAAAACCTGCACATGCATAAATCATTCATCATGACTACACACACATTACATTCAAAATTATAAAGAAAATAATTGACTTTACCTGAGTTGATTTTGAATGGATATCCCTTTTGGTTCACAATATACAATTTGGCAAAAAAAAAAAGAAAAAAAAGATGAGCACACAAATAAACTTCCTGTTTGAGTGGTATGAACAGTTATGTGTTGTTGTGTCCAGCTCCTTTTCCCTTGCTCTTCCTCTCCTCTGCTCTTCCTCTCCTGTTCCTCTCCTCTGCTTTTCCTCTGTTCATTGTTTGTTCATGTTACTTCACAGTGCATTAACTATGTTAACAAATACAACTTTTGATTTCAATAATGTAGGCTATTAGTAGCCTAAATATTAAAATTAAAATTAACAATGCTGTAGAAGTGCAGTTTATTAATAGTATTTTAACTAATGTAGTTAACTAGAGTTTAATAAATGGAACATTATTGTTGTAACGATGCAGGCAGGAATGAAGCGGAGAGTGAATCCAATCGCAAGCACTTTAATAAACAAACAAACAGGTAATCCAGGGTACACGACAGAACACTCAGAACAGGAACCGGGAACTTAGGACGGGAACAAGGAGACAACAGCAAACGTTACAACATCAAGAACTCACAAGGACTGAACTAAAACACAGGGCTTAAATACAAGGGAACACAAGCTAAACAAGATAACAAGGGGGCGTGGTTAAACTGAAACACCTGGGAAGACTAATCAGCATAACAGGAAACAGCTGAACATGGGACAAGACAAATGGCAGGATCACATGACACGCAGGGAATTACATGACAGACAAGAACAAGGAACAAGACACAAAACCCACACCGTGACAATTGTAAAGTGTTACCGATTTTTTTATACACCGATTCAGACGTCTCGTGAGCTCAGTGTTGGACAGATCAGTTGTTTTAACCATTCATTAAAGTGAATGGTTCAAAGGAGTCATTCGTTTGCGTATCAGACGTGTCATTAGTGGACGTGTAGCCTACGGCACGCATTGTGTGATTATCTATGGACATCGCACAAGATTTGTGTCAACACAGAAAACATTTCATCACTGGATAGGTTTTTTCGTTTACTGAAATTGTGGTTTATGTCAGCTGAATGGGCAGAACGCTTTTAAGGCAACGTTTTTTTTTTTTTTAGCACAATTCACACCCCGCGGTAATTCAGGAGAAAAAAATCTCCAAATGCTCCATGTAAAACTGCGGTCTTCCAACCTTTTACTATCGTGTCAACTGATTTTGATTAATTCTTGACCACTATTTCAAGGACAATTAGGAAGAAAACAAATAAAAAGCTTTTATATAACTCAAATATTAAATTTTTTTCCACAAATAGGCCTATTTTAATTATTATTATTATTTTTTAATTATTCCAGAATTTAATGAGGGTCCAATTCTGGGACAAGCTTGGTCAGGCCAAGACAACCTTAAACCGACTGAGACTTGTCTTATCTCAGACTATATTATCTCAGGCTAAGAGACCATCTTAAATGAGCTAAGGTTTTTGTAATGTATTCGAGTGATGTTCCAATACCTGAAGGCCACTAGAGGGCACTCCGGTGCTGTTGGTTGTTGTTGTTGCGGTGTGCCGAGTCAAAACAGTGCAGTCATGTTTCTCTCGTGTATATTCTGAAACACAACAGAATAATATATGTTATTATAACATATTGATGCAGACATAACATAAATTGGCGACGAGAATAAAGTTCCCACTAACAATATTGAGCCTTCAGTCGAACGGAAAGGATGGCTACGATCATCGGACATGTCGAGGCATTCGACGAGGCAAGAGAGCAATGGCCTAACTTACGTATGTAGAACGTTTTGAACACTTTGTGGAGACTAATGGCATTAGCGAAGGGAAAAGAGTGGCAGTTTTTCTCAGTGTAATGGGGGAATTGAGTTATGGACTTTTACGTAGTCTCATTGCACCAGTTAAGCCCGGAAATATGGATTATGATGAGATTGTGAACACCCTCCAAGCACATTTTACCCCCCGCCCATTGTGATTGCAGAGAGGTTCAAATTTCATAAATGGAATCAAGCAGAGGGGGAAAGTGTCGCACAATATGTGGCGGTGTTAAAGGAACCATATGTAAGATTGTGGCCAAAACTGGTACTGCAATCGCTTTCAAATTACTGTAGAGTGGTGTATCCCCTCCCCCTCCCCCTTGACTCGAGATTGCAAGATAGGCTGCAGGATCCAGAAGGAACGTAGGCTGCTACAAGGAGCTTCCAATGGCAAGTGACGAGTCTCCTATACAAATCCTTGTTTTATTTCGGACTTTGTCACGACGTATTTCGGATTCATAACGAGGTCTTTTAGGTTTCGTAACGTTAGACATTTTTTATCCGACAACTTTGTAGCTGCAGCTGTGGTAACTAGAGCAGAGCTGGCAACCCGGATGCCGAAACACTACTAACTTCGTGATTGGTAGATAGGTGGAGGGTGGGGCATCAGGCCAAAACACAACATGACAACATCAACATCAGTTGTGGGCTGCAACTTCACTTTTAAATGACAATATCCTGGCCGGACTACTGTTGTCAGTGATATAAGTATTTGAAATGAACATGATTTCTTAATGTCTAGAGACATATCAGGGCCATTTTATGATTAATTGAAATACATTTCTTACATACGGTTCCTTTAAAGAAACTGGCGGAGCACTGTGAGTTTGGCGACAATCTAAATTACGCACTGCGAGACCGATTCGTGTGTGAGTAGCGAGTCAATACAAAGGAAACTATTGACTGAATCGGAGCTCACGTATAAAAAGGCTGTGGATATAGCGATGTCAATGGAGGCTGTATCTAGAGAATCACAGCATTTCATTGAAAGTAAATGCCATGTCTCTGGCGTCAGAATTGCCCAAGGTGTGATAGATGTGTCTATCTATACACATCTATAGATGTGATAGATGTGATAGAAGTGGAAAGTCCAACCATTTCCAAAATGAGTGTTTTTACAAGGATCAACTGTGTCACAATTGTGGAAAGAAAGGCCACATTTCACGAATGTGTAAAGGTAAGAAGACAGAGGAGAAAACACTTAGAACTACAGTAAAAGGGAAAAGTGGAAAATGGAAGGGACAAACAAAGAAAAGACCAATTCACAGAGTGGATGCTAATATGGAAAAGAGTGAGGAAGAGACAAATTCAGACACGGATACGGAACTGACACTACATAAAGTGACAGCAACACTGCACAATTCTCCACAGGTGAACAAAATGAAAAGCGAAACTGATTTAGTGTCTTCTGTAATAAAAGTACAACCAAAAATTGAGGGATTGCCAATTGAGATGGAAGTGGATACTGGGGCGGCAGTCTCTATTATCTCAAGGGAACTGTACAGAGATAAACTGAGCCATGTTCGATTACGCCAGACGAACGTTGTTCTCAAGACGTATACAGGCACTGTAAACCCAGATTTTGTTTCTAATTAAACTTACGAGTAATCATTACTTATTCTTTTATGTTTAGTAAAAACCTGCTATCATTACTAAACAACATTAGTTGTTTGTACTATTTAGCTGAAAGATTCATTGCACTAATCATGTTAAGCTCAGATAACTCGCTATGTTAAGCTTCTGTAAGGGAGGGGCGTGGCCTATTTAAACAGGTGACAGTGCGCAGAGTGCACCATTTAAAGTTTGAACCGAAGAGTCGAACATTACCAGCTTAACTTATTACTAAACAGACTGACTTTATTTCTGTCAGATGTCTACAAAAGATCTTGTTGAGAATCAACAGAGGTTTAGATGTTGATTATTTATTGTTTCACTTGTAGTCACCGGTGAAAGGTGTTGGCTTTAGTTGGGCTCTTGCCTTTGATATTTAAACATTATATTTTCTCTGGCTGCTTTAACTGTGAGTTTAAAAGAGGCACATTAGTTATAGCAAAAAGCCAAGAGTAAAGTGATCAATTGACTATAACTGCCTCTTGATGTTGTTATCAATAGAGATTATAAGTCACTAAAGTCAGTAGCACTTGACTTTTCCTGTGATTTACAGCAGGAAATCCAACAGAA
The DNA here is from genome assembly GCF_949319135.1 of Squalius cephalus. Taxonomy (NCBI): domain Eukaryota; kingdom Metazoa; phylum Chordata; class Actinopteri; order Cypriniformes; family Leuciscidae; genus Squalius; species Squalius cephalus. The sequence continues at coordinate 26,190,404 of NC_137132.1, forward strand.
TTGTATATGAATCTCAACAATGGTGACACTTGCAATGCATGCTGGGGACCCAATAGTAAACCTACAGTATTATCCTAAACCATGTAAATACAACATAACATGTTTAGTTTCAGCTTGTGTAAAAGGTTAGGGTTATATGTTAATACAACGAACTCAAAATGTTTAGTTTCAGCTTGTGTAAAATGTTAGGGTTCCATGTTAATACAACTCAACATGTTTAGTTTCTGCTTGTGTAAAAACTAAAGTGGTATAAGGCAACGGGTTTCCACGCGATTTGCGAGTAAAGTCAACTAATTCGGGTTAAGAGTGGGTGAAGTCATCCCACCAGAAGGCGTCATCAAAGTGCATGTCAAGCTAAACAGACAAAGCGTAAGCTTACCTTTGTATGTTGTTACAGGAAACGCAGCTCCTCTGTTGGGACGAGAATGGCTTCGCAGAATTCGTCTAGATTGGCGTGAGATCAAAACTGTAAGAGCAGTGCATCAAGTTAATGAAGGGACATTTGACAGTCTTCTAAAAAGGTATGCCAAAGTATTCAGAGAAGATCTAGGGACATTCAATGAATATACAGCTACCTTAAGTCTGAAACCGGAAACCCAACCACAATTTTTCCTAGCTCGAGTGGTACCGTATGCCATCAGACCCAAGGTGGAAGAAGAAATTGATCGCTTACTGAAGCAAGGAATCATTTCACCTGTGCGATTCAGTGAATGGGCAACCCCGATTGTACCTGTAATAAAAAAAAGTGGCAATGTTAGGATCTGTGGTGATTTCAAAATAACATTGAATCCAGCTCTGTGTGCAGAACATTATCCATTACCCCGAATTGAAGATTTGTTTGCTTCACTGGCTGGGGGGACAAAGATTTAGCAAACTAGACCTTTCACATGCCTACCTGCAGATTCCTGTGCATGAAGATTCACGTAAATATCTTACCATCACGACCCACAAGGGGATGTTTGTATACAACAGATTACCCTTTGGCATCACTTCAGCTCCATCAATATTTCAACGAGTCATGGAACAAGTGTTACAAGGGCTACCGTGTGTACATTGTTTTTTGGATGATATTCTGGTCACAGGAAAAGATAATGCTCATCATTTAGCTAACTTGGAGGCTGTGTTGAGTCGGCTGGAGAAATGCGGACTTCATGTGAAAAGAGAGAAGAGTGAGTTTTTCAAAACTTCATTGGAGTATTTGGGACATGTGATCGATGCATCAGGGCTTCACAAGTCCCCAGACAAACTGCGTGCCATCGCCGAAGCACCAGCTCCTGATAATGTTAACCAACTCCGATCTTTTTTGGGACTGGTTAATTATTATGCAAGATTTGTGCCAAATATGGCCACAGTTCTTCACCCCCTGAATGCAATGCTACACAATAAGGAGGTAAAATGGAAGTGGTCGTCAGAGTGTGAGAAAGCGTTTCAAGATGCTAAAACGCAGCTGTTAACACCCAGTGTACTCACACATTATAATCCAAGACTTCCAGTTCGCTTGGCCTGTGATGCTTCACCATATGGGCTGGGAGCTGTACTGTCACACATGATGCCGGATGGGCAGGAAAGACCCATAGCCTTTGCGTCCCGAATTCTGAGTAAACCTGAGCAAAACTATGCGCAACTGGAACGTGAAGCGCTAGGAATCATCTTTGGGGTAAGAAAGTTTCATACTTATCTATATGGATGCCACTTCACATTATTAACAGACCATCGTCCACTTACCACCATACTCCATCCTAACAAAGCAACTCCATCCATGGCTGCTGCAAGACTTCAGAGGTGGGCTCTTCTGCTAGCTGCACATAACTACACAATTCAATATAGAAGTGCTACTGACCATGGGAATGCTGATGCGTTATCGTGATTGACACTGCCCTTACAGCACAGAGACAGGAAAGATGCAGTGGACGCTTACCTCATAAAAAAAAATGGATGCACTTCCAGTGTGTAGCAGCGACATCAGTAAAGGAACCAGAGCAGATCCAATCCTCTGTCGTGTGAAGGAGATGGTATCCACTGGATCATTTCCATCTACCAAAGACTCAGAAAATGTACTAAAACCATACCTCACAAGGAAGGAGGAACTCTCACTGATGCAGGACTGTCTGATGTGGGGACAGCGAGTTATCATTCCATCGAATCTGAGACAATGAGTTTTCGAGGATTTACACACAGGACACCCAGGTGTAGTAAAAATGAAGGCTCTAGCTCGTAGCTACATCTGGTGGCCAAATATTGACTCGCAAATTGAATAAAAATCAAAGACTTGCATGTCCTGTCAACAAAATCAGAAATCTCCATGTCTCTCACCTCTACATCCCTGGGCATGGCCAGAAGCTTCTTGGCGGCGAATTCACATCGATTTTGCTGGCCCATTTGAAGGGCGAATGTTTCTGGTAGTTGTGGACGCACACTCAAAATGGCCAGAGGTTCATGTGATGGATTCGACAACTTCCTCCAAGACAATTCAAGTTCTGCGCGGTCTATTCTGTCGTTATGGGATACCTGAAACCTTAGTTAGTGACAATGGCCCACAATTTACTTCAGAGGAGTTTGGATGTTTTCTGAAAACAAATGGTGTTAAACATGTGCATTCTGCACCATTTCACCCAGCCACCAACGGGCTGGCTGAGCGTTTCATTCAGACTTTTAAACATTCACTGAAAGCATCCAAAGAACCAGTACCATTACAGCAAAGATTAGACTCTTTCTTGTTACAGTACAGGAATACACCACATAGCACAACAAAAGAAACACCTGATATGTTATACTTGCATCGCAGATTGAGGACACGGCTGGATCTACTGAAACCAGGGGCGGTTCTAGAGGCGGGGCCACAGGGGCCCTGGCCCCTGCTGAAATCTGATTGGCCCCTGATTGGCTCCCATTCCATCAATCGTCGACGAGAAGAGCAACTGGAGAATTTTTCACAACGATCACAGATGCAATTCCACCCCCAAACAATTGGCGGCAGTAATGTGTCGATGCAACTTGGGAGAAGAAGCAGAGGTCTTGGCTTTATATTATCTTTGCTTGAAACTTGGACTGTGAATGGCTTTGGCTTGAGCGATACCAGAACATTCTCTGACGTTATGCCAGTAGGCGGGAGAAAGAATCCATCTATCCAACTTGAAGACAATTCTTGGTGAGTCACAAATCCTCGTGCTGGTTGTCATTAAAATATGAAAGGATAATTAGCTGCTGCTCTCACTTATTTTAGGTTTGTTAACTAAATTGTGGAAGGCGCACTGGAAGCACTGTCGAAGTAAACCAATAAACTTGTAAGCCACTAAACTTGTTAGCAATGTTAACATGTTTTTGCTAAGATAGCGCTAGCAAAGACTCTATAGTTAACTTTATCAAACGTCTGTGGCGCGCCGCGCTAGCTTTAGAGTTTTTGCATGCACTAACCGCCTTGTATGTAATTAGACCTTTGTGATAATGTTAACTATCGTGTTTGGCAGATATAGTGAGCATGAAAAAAAAGGGACAGACACAGGGAGCCATTCAGAGGTTTTTTACAAAATTTACCGATGATACCACTGAAAGTGAGGGTTTAAGCAAAGAGAGGTCAGAGGACAGAATCAACCAGCAGGCAGCAGAGGACGGTCGACAACCGCAGGCTGAGGACCAGGGTAGCCCAAACCCCTCTTCACCAGGTCAGAGAAAACATGATGTAGGCAAAGCCAGATGATAGGCACACAATGCAATGTATTAAATGGTATTCATTGAAATTGCAATGAGGAGAAATCTACTGCTTGCTGAGGGTCTGAAAATAATGACGGCAAAATGGATGTTTCTGCTAGCAGCTAGTACCAGAAAAGTTAGCAATAACTGCTCATATTAACCTAATTTTCAGAAAATGCATGCCTCGCTGATGTCTGGCTGATGTCAAGTAACGTATACAGGTCAACTTTAGCTGTCATTGTTACCCTTTCTAGGTTAACATGATTAATGTTGTATGGATTGCATTTTATTATTTTATTTCTTAAACAGAACTAAATTTATAGTTGTCAGATGGCACGTTGAATAGAAGCATGTATTATTCTTGTGACACATATTTCTGTTTTAGCTCTATGTGAAGGCACAGGCTCAGATGATTTCAGCCAGAATGAGAGCGAACCTGATGACTTCAACCCACAATCTCCAGAACCACCCAGACCAGAGTCCCCAGATAGTGCTGCTTCCAACGGTAAGCTACTATCTTCTTACTGTGTGCATATTTTAAATAAGATGAGAGAAACATTACAGGCAATGTATGTGGTACTGACTCTGTGGTTATGTTTAATTGTTTTTCATTTGCTTCTTGTAGACATTTCCCGGTGCCTAGCAGAGGGCTCGGTGCAGAGAAGTTGTGCTGCTCCACCTGGACCTGATGGTATGCCTATATTTTCATCTTGTTGAAGTTCTCAATGGACATTTAACAAACTATGCATTGATTAACAATAATTTACTGTTTATAAGCAACGACATGATTATGAAACTTAAAAGGTGGAATTCAGAAAGAAGTTATAAAAAATATATATATATTTTTGCTTCTCTCCTTTCCCAGTCCAGAGCAGATGGTCCAGTGCAACCTGTCCTCAAGGTCTTCCCCAAGACACAGCACGGGAACAGGAAGAGAGCATTCATTGAGACCTGGTACAAAGACTTTACGTGGCTGGAGTATTCTGTCTCTAGAGACTCTGTTTTTTGCTACCCTTGTCGCCACTTTTCGCTCCCAAATGCCCCAATGTCTATATTCAGGTCAGAATCAGGGTTCTCTAATTGGAAAAAAGCACTGTGCAGAAATGGTGGCTTTAGAGATCATTGCAAATCAGAACATCACAGAAGTGCTGTGTTTGCTTGGACACAGCACAAATTAGTCATTGAAAAAAAAAAAACCTCCATGATCGAATCAATAAACAAAGAAAGGGAAAAAAGAGTTAGAGAGAACCAGATATATATCAAAAACATTGCTCAGCTGCTGCTCTTAACAGCTGTTCAAAACATTTCTCAGCGTGGACACAGGGAATCTGAAGGCTCGGATAACCCCGGCGATTTCTTAGCCATCTTGGATGCAATTGCACAGCACAATTCATTAATTGAGAAACGCATGAATGCACATGGGAATGCAAAATACACCAGTAAGAACATTCAAAATGAAATTTTAGAAACGCTTGCAGAGATGGTTCAGCTTGACATAATCAAGGAAGTTAAACAAAGCGAGGTCTTCAGCATAATCGCAGACGAAACAAAAGACCTGCAAAAGAAACAGCAGATGTCTTTTGTTGTGAGGTATTATTATAATGGTACCATCAATGAGAGCTTTCTTGACTTTGTGAATGCCGATCAGCTTGATGCAGCAGGTCTAAGTAGACTGATTATAAAATGCTTGGAAAAACATGGGCTGCAGTATCGTAGCAACCTCATTGGACAGGGCTACGATGGAGCTGCCATCATGAGTGGCAAGCACTCTGGCGTTTGCACAAGAATTCAGGAGGTAGCAAAATATGCCTTTTATGTGCATTGTAAGGCTCACTGCTTAAATCTTGTGATTGTGGATAGTGTTAAATCGGTGACTGAGGCAGGTTGCTTTTTTTTCACTCATGCAGAAATTACAGGTGCTGGTCATAAAATTAGAATATCATCAAAAAGTTGATTTATTTCAAGAATTCAACTTAACAGGTGAAACTAATATATTATATAGACTCATTACATGTAAAGTGAGATATTTCAAGCCTTTATTTGTTATAATTTTGATGATTATGGCTTACAGCTTATGAAACCTACGAAATCAAAATCCCAGAAAATTTGAGTATTACATGAAATCACATGTAATTACACAGTGATACCATGGTCATTGAACCAGGTTTTGGTTCTTTTGGCAGTGTGGGCAGGTGCAAATCCTGCTGGAAAATGAAGTCAGCATCTCCATAAAGCTTGTCTGCTGAAGGAAGCATGAAGTGCTCTGGAAATGTCCTGGTAGACGGCTGCGTTGAGTGGACAGCACAGTGGACCAACACCAGCCGATGACATGGCTCCCCAAACCAACACAGACTGTGGAAACTTCACACTGGACTTTGTGTGCCTCTCCATTCTTCCTCCAGACTCTGGGACCTTGGTTTCCAAATGAGATGCAAAATTTGCTCTCATCAGAAAAGAGGACTTTGGTCCACTGTGCTTTATTAAATCCAGAGTCAACGCAGCCATCTACCAGGACATTTTCAGAGCACTTCATGCTTCCTTCATTTTCCAGCAGGATTTGCACCTGCCCACACTGCCAAAAGAACCTAAACCTGGTTCAATGACCATGGTATCACTGTGTAATTACTGTGTGATTTCATGTAATATTCTAATTTTCTGGGATTTTGATTCCGTGGGTTTCATAAGCTGTAAACCATAATCATCAAAATTATAACAAATAAAGGCTTGAAATATCTCACTTTGCATGTAATGCGTCTATGTAATATATTAGTTTCACCTGTTAAGTTGAATTCTTGAAATAAATCAACTTTTTGATGATATTCTAATTTTATGACCAGCACCTGTACATAATTTCCTATCAGGATCTTACGTGCACACAAAATGGCAATACAGAAAGAGATGTATGGTGGTCAGCCCCGTGAAATGCCTTCATTAAGTGACACCAGGTGGGCTTGCAGATTTTCAGCCTGTCACAATATGCTTGATAGACTTCCAGCAGTGTACCGTGTTCTTCAGCAAATTGGGCAGGAAAAGGACGGTGATCGGGCAACAGATGCTCGTGGTTTATTAGCTCAACTTGATGTTAGTTTCATTGGTGTTCTAGTGACATTCAACAAAGTCCTGGGACAGTCCAAATTTTTGTTGGACATGTTACAGTCCCCCTCACTAGATTTAGCTGCAGCAGTCACTCTTGTAGAATCATTGCTGGACACATTAGAGCAATACAGGAGTGAGGCCTATTTTGAGGCTCTGTGGAAAGAGGTTGAGGAAATGGCTGTAAAATGTGACCTCAGCTTGGAAAAGACTGAGAAGAGGCAGCCAAAGATGAACACACCATTGTGTGATTACATAATAACTGCACCATCTGGTGAGCGTAGAGTCAATAAAGATGATGGGGAAAGCTTTAAGAGACGTGAACTACCCGGTGCTTGATTCAATGGCTGGTGAGTTGCAAAGGCGGTTCTCTAAACCCAACTGCAAAATTATGAAGGGAATTCAAGCACTTTACCCACAAAGTGTTAACTTTTTACAGGAAGAGGCTCTTTTTTCCTTTGCAAAGATTTTTGACTCAAATGTTGAGGACTTGTCAAATGAGCTGTTTCAGATCAAGAGAGTGCTGGATAGGAAAGAGAAAAGTGGAATGCAGAGATTGACCACACTCCTTGAGTTTGTTGCTTTTCTGGAGCCTTTCAAAGAGGTGTTCCATGAGCTTTTCAGGCTTTGCAAGATTGCTGTAGTAATAGCGGTAAGCAGTGCTTCGTGTGAGAGAAGCTTTTCAGCTCTAGCACTTATTAAAAACCACTTGAAGACAACCATGGGTGATGCCCGTTTGAGTCACTTGGGTGTCCTAAGCGTTGAATCCCGACGGGCCAGGTTATTAGATTTGGATGAATTTGTCAGGCGTTTCAGCTCCAAGCATAGCAATTGGAGAATTCTTCTTTTTTGAGGTGTATGTGTGTATGAGTGTGTGTATGTGTGAATGAGCAAGTGAAAGAAATTGAGTGAGAGAAAGATAAAGAGAGAGAGAGATGTTTAAGCTGGGAGGTGCAAGTTGTTGCTCCTACAGTATGTTAATGCTGCTTTGCATGTTCAAAATGGTTTATCTCATCAAAAAAGGGCTTAAATTGCAATTTGTTTTTCTGACAATATGTGAAAAAGATGAGAAATAAGAAACAAATGTTTAGGTAAATATATCCACACTGTAAATTGTATTGTATTTGGAAACAGTGTTATGGTCACATACGTACAGTACATGTTAAAATACCTCTTTGTTTGTTCTGAATATGCTGTGCTCTGCTGCACTTTACCTTATTAGAGTGTACTGTATGAGACCGTTTTAGTGTGTGTGTGTGTGTGTGTGTGTGTGTGTGTGTGTGTGTGTGTGTGTGTGTGTGTGTGTGTGTGTGTGTGATTTATGCATTGTGTCCTTTTTGCACAGTATAAATAAATGAAAAAAATCATTAAGAACTTTACTGGCTCATAATTTTTTATTAGAGTGGTTGAAAAAGGAATGACTGCCGAAATGTATTTGCACCGTACTGAATAAATTATTTTGTGTGCTTGAATGTACCCTGTACTTGGCCCCTGAATGTAACATGTGGCCCCTTAATGGCCCCTGTTACAGAAAAATCCTAGAACCGCCACTGAAACCAAGTGTGAAACTGACTGTGGAGCAGGCACAAAAAGTTCAATGTTCTCACCGTGCCCTCCATGCAAAACACAGAGACTTCAATGTGGGTGATTCGGTGCTGGTCAGAGATTATCGACGGGGAGAGGAGAAGTGGAAAACCGGTACTGTTTCTTCTCAGTCAGGACCAGTGTCGTACACGGTTCAGGTGGACAGTTCACAAAGCTGGAAAAGACATGCAGATCAAATGTTAGACTGTCATCCAGAAATTACAAAAAACACAGAACCACTGCCAGCAGAGAACAGTCAAAACAATGCAGTCATGTCTCCGGTTTCCCTCGTGTATTTTCTGAAACACAACAGAATAATATATGATATTATAGCATATTGATGCTGACATAACAGTTTTCACTTTCACTTTCACTTAAGTAAAGTTTCACTTTAATGAGCCACACAAAATATGCATAACAAAAACAAACATTCAAAAACTAAAGGAGCCTCAAATATCCTGTCGGATACTCAAGGAACTTAAAAATGTAATTTAAGTGCCTCAAAGCTCTTTCTCCTATAGTAGGGTTACTGGAGGAGCATTGACAATATTTGAGGTTCTTGCTGGAACTTATGGGATCCTTTAAGCACGTTGTATTTAGTTCAGAGGTTCTGGAGTCACCTTTTCATTACTATGAGACCTCGAAGTGCTTTGGGGGGAAATAGAGGAACTTAAATGTGATAAAAGGGTTATTGGAAGATCTTTTAACATTTAAGTGGTTCCTGGAGGATCTCTTATGTTAAAGCCAGCATCTGGAGGAACCCAATGGTTCAGTGAGGCCAGAATGATATTATTATTATCCTATTATTACTTAAGTTTGATTCAGTATACATACCCAGGTGAAAAATACGTAGGCTACTATTAAAAATGTACTTGAGTGTGTTTTTAGTAGGCCTTCAATACAAATATAACCTACTTTAATGCATTTTAATACATTTAACAGTAGCCTACTGTAGCTACGTCTTTTTCACCTGGGTAGCTTACATTTATTTAGTATAGGCCTATGTTATTGATTAATTTAAACCTTAAACAACAACACTAAAAAATCATAATATTAATGATAAAAATTAACTAATTATTATTGAATAAATAATAGTAATAAAATAATATTTTTTACTTCTTCATAAATTATTATTTGAAGAAGAAGAACCAGGAGGATAAAGAGTTTATTCAGTCACGAAACTGCTGCTATTCCTCTGCTGTCGTCGCTTCAGTGATGCTCGCGCGCAACAAAGCTCAGCTGATCGGCGTCATCGGGTTTGAAAGTAACGGCTCTCCTCATCAAAGCTTCCGCCGTTTGTTCGGCTCTCCCTTACAAGGTTTGTAAACTCGCCAAAGAAATATTAATACTCACTATATATTCAAACACACATATATATTTAAACTAAATTTATTATACATTACTACTTTTTTTACAGTGTTTACCACTCGTTTATTGTACAGTATCTGGTATGAAGGTTTTAGCCGCGATGCTAACTACGTTGATCTAATGAACAAATGGAAATTATTGACTCGTTGTCTTAGATTGATTTAAAGTTAGTCATTCAATTCAACATATTCTGTACAACTGTGTCTTCAAATTGCTGATATAGCCTAACTAATTTATTTCGTCATTGGCGTTTGTTATGAATAACAAAAGCAGGTTAATATAGTTTGGTCTGTTTTTGTTTAGCCTAACTTTACTTAACGTTACTACAGGTGCCCTCATTCTCTCAAATACCATTTTGAATCCATTTAGTGGTCAATAAATATTATGTTGTGAATAATCAGCTTTGTTATTTTGTTTCCGCAGAACAACCAGTACAATGTTTCAGTGGCAACATTGAATTACAGTAAGTACCTGCACCACATGCAAGTACTTTATTACTATGAACTCTGTGTGCAATTGTATTGTTTGCTACTTGTTTTTTAATCAGTTATTCTCTGAAAATCTTCTTCCCTCATGCTCTCAAATCTCATTCATGTTACATTCATGTAATACCACAGGTTTGGAGCCAATAATGCTATGCATTTTTTATAGGCTATACCTTAATCATATGCATTTGAATATAAGACATTTGAACCCTGAATTATAAGTTCAAGTTTGGTCTTTTTTTAGACAAAAAAAGGAAAAAGCTATTAAATGGCTTCATAAGACTTACAACACAAACCATAACACATGAGTTGTGAATTCATTTATTATTTTTAGGATCTTTTCTGGGATATTTTTGGAGCTTAACCATTTTTACATAAATTTTTGCATTGAATTGAACTAGACAAGTATACATAAGAATGGTTTAATGAATGATTTACACAATTTTTTTTCTGCTTGTGTTTCATGCAGTGAAAGCGAACGGTGACAGGGGTTGCATTATGCCTGAGATCTGCTTTTGGGTTCCACAGACAGAAAGTCAAACAGGTTTGGAACGTCACAAGGCTGAGGAAATTATTTAAATTTCACAACTATCACTTTAATAACATTACTAACAGTAAATTTTGTATTTTGCAGGGATCTCGGTAAACTGAAATACAAGTTTGAAGTTTGAACAAGAATAAAAATCCTCCTGTAAACCTGAAAATCATTGAAGTGCCTGGACCGACTATCCACCAGAAAAGAGGAAAAACAAACAGAAAATGAAGCTGATGCACCTTTTCACTTTTCTAACTCGTTAAGTACCTCACATGTCCCTTGTGAAGATTTTATAATTGATTGCATTTTATGTTGCAGTGAGTAAAGGTGCGTCACATTTGTGAATTTCGTGAAATTACACAGGCAAAAAGGTCCATTGACCATTGTCAGCAGTGTAGCAATGTAATGTATGAACCTCCACACAAAATTGCTGATCGTGTGGATTCTTATTGAAATGACCACCAGTTGAACATTCACAGTTGAAAATTCACCAGTTGAAAATTCACCAGTGAACATTCACAGAACAACAGATCATTTTACTGCACCTTTATACTGTTCAAATGGAAAATGTTTTCTGATTGTTGTGACATAAGGAATACTGTTTCCGGGTCGAAGCCTCTACTTCTACTTCCTTTATCTTGTTTCTAGATATTGAGAATACTCAACAACCATTTATGGGAACTGTTGATTCAAGTCACACATTTAAGCTTTTCAAAAGCCATAGTGTACATTACAGTCTCCAGTCTCACGGCATCCCAGACTTCAACATTTTATGATTCAAAATAGCTGAATAACTAACCATCAGAGATTTCGGTATAGAGATAAAGGTTAGGATCATAATTTTCAGGAATATTACAGAACAATGAGTGCATATTAGCACTGTTGTTTGTTTTTGGCATCTGAGAGAGCTTTTGGCGTCAGTAACAGTAGCGTCAGACTTAAGCGAACTGAAACACGTTTTAAAATTAAGTGAGGATGGACATTTTTAATTAGTCAATTTTAATTTTTTACATTGATTTATTACATGGAACATGTGTTTTCTATGCATTTTGTTGAGATGTCTTTTCTTGTGTAGCCTATTTGATTATTCATGTTACTTATGTATTATACAATTTTTTTTGTGTGTATTCATTAATCTATTACTAGTTTTTTTCCCCAAGTGCATTGAAGTGTATGTATTAAAATGGATCTAAAATATGTAATAAACAATTCTTATTTTGTATTTGGTTCAGTTTGTTTATTATAATAGAAGTTTATGGTAACCGTAGTAACAACATGAAATTAATTTAATACAAAAAAAAAATAATAATAGAAATTTGAAATTTGGTTCCTGGAGGCACCCACAGTGGTTCCACACAGTGCTTCATATAAGAGTTCCTCAGGAAACCTGTGTGGTTCCTCAGAGAACCGGCCCTTTTTAAAGGGGTGCCTAGAGGATCTACAGACAGTTCCGCCGGTGTGGCGAAGTGAAGAACCCCAAAAGGTTCCTCCAGGCACCTTTAATTTTTACAGTGTAGCTGTATTTTTCTAAACATTCCCTTATAAAATATGATTAATAATTTTTGCATTATGCATTTTCCGCTTTTGCCAAATACCATTTTACACAAACATAGATTTATGTGGGTTTTTGTACTTTCAAAGTGGGCTTAATACAACAGCACTATTATTTTGGATTTTCTTAAGGGGGGGAAAAAAAACATTTTTTTTTTTTTTTTTACTTTTGGTTTCAGTTTTGATTTCCCTGACCTCCTTTGACCTTAATTCAATGAGCTGTGTGGACACATTTGAAATCACATTATCCTGATAATTTTCGTATCTCAACACCCATAAAACTCATGTTATCATCCTTCATGTATTACTTGCTTACAATAGTTGCTTTGCAAGATCTTGGCAGAAAGTAGGCCTATATATTTATTATTATATCATATTCAAAATTATGTTTATTTATTCGTTTTTCTTGTTGTTCGTACAGCCATCCACGGATGAATTCCTAGTTCCTGTTTCCGTATTTGGGTGGTCGACATATTTGGCTAAAAAAAAGTTTTTAAAAAAAATCTAGGCTAAGCCATGGAACTCATTGGGTTATATTCTACCAACTCTTATATTTCCAAATATATGTGGTCTTGTAGATTTTGTCCTGAAATTTACATTTATTCACTAGTTTACTGTCTTAGTGGCTAAAATTGTCATATGGTGTGACATGAATATTGTGTATTAAATTAAAAAGGGGTATAAAGTGATAATGTACGTCAATTTATCGTGATCATTTATCATTACTATATAAAAGTATATCATTTTACAAAGCAAATTTGGAGTCGACATAGGCCTATCAGTCACAATATCATTCAAATTGCCATCAAATTACTGACAATGGCAAATAATAACATTAGCTTTTTAGCAAATGTCATCATCATCGAAAGAATGGGTGATTTATTAGTCACAGATACTGTAGGGACAATCTGACCCAATACGGCTCACACAAGATACACACACTCAGTAGGCCTATGTATCTTGCTCTGTCGAGCGGCAGAAGTGATTCGTAGGCTATTACATAATGTTTTTCCAGCAGGAAAGGATTGTTTTTCCCCACGCCACGCCCCGTATGACTTGGACACCGACTTGGTTTGGTAAAACAGACTTGGAACGAAATAAAGGTGATGTCAGAATTTCTATTTTATTTTATTTTATTTTTTTGGTTACACTTAAATTATGTTTTTTTTTTTCACATATCTGAGTGGTTTCACTTTTGAACTTGCGCCTCACACAGCCTACAGCATGTAACGGCCTTTAACTAACAAATTCTGTGGCTATAAATGCCCAGTGCGCTGTTGTGTATATCGCATGTTTGTGAATATAGGATTCTGTCCGAAATTTTTTTTTTTTTTTTTCATAGCGATTAACTTTTATAATGCGTAGGTACAGCATAGAGCATAGATACATCTCTACATGGCTGTGGCACCGTGGCACGCCTAAAGTTGGTTATATTGTCCTGCTAGATTTTTGATCAGGCAAACGCTTGATAAGTCGGTCCGCTAGTCAGGAATCAAAATAACTTTAGATTGAGCCTGATTTGTGAAAACTTTCTTAATCGCATCATGTGTTCGCGTTTCGGTGTTTCTCACTGCTCTGCTGATTCCACTTCCAACAATTTGATCAATAAATTAGGCCTAACAGTTTTTGTTTCCGATGTTTATCTCCTGAGAACTCTCAGGTATTGAAGCCTAGACAGTGCCCTAGAGAAAGATTAGGCTATTGCAGATGTGCAAATAACTTTTTTTGCCCTCTTCAGTTTGTCCAGTCCAGCATGGGTGTACAGGCAGGAGTTCTTCTCTGCTGGCTTCATGGTTAGATTTTAAATTTCCAAACATTATTATGAATTAATTATTTTTACATTTTGTGAGGTTACGTCTTTAAAATGATTAGTATTCATATGTTAACTTCTTTAAATGTAAATTCATATATATATATTTTAAGTTTATTATCTTTCAATTATTTTATCATTATTATTTTGCAGTTCTTTGTCCTGTCGTGTTTGGTGATGTTTGGAAGGTGGAGGTAGAGTCTAAAATGGATGCTCTGGTCTCATCTTGTGTCGTGTTGCCCTGTACATTTAAATACCCTGCTCAAGAACAGCCCTCCAGTCGTATTAAAGGCATGTGGCACATGAAGGACAAATGGGAGGATTACATCTATAACAATGATCCTACAAGGGTTCTAGACAATTTCAAGGGTCGTACAAGACTGATTGGTTCACTGGGTGATTTAAACTGCTCCTTGGAGATTGATGATGTCAAAAACCATGACAACGGCCCGTATTGTTTCAGGGTGGAATTAGAGACGTCTAAAATAGACAAGTACTCCTTTGTGAATAACTGTGTGACAATTAAAATAATTGGTAAGTGTGCTTTTGAGCTGTCAACCTATAATTTACAACCCCTATAGGATACAAAACAAGAAAACATACAAAAAAAAAATTTGTGGAAAAATTTGGAAAAATTCCAAATTATGTTTTTGTGACAAAATAATTAGTAAATAAGCTAGTTTTTACTATGGGAAATATGTGTTCTGTCATTCAAAATATATGTACAGAGAAAGCATCAAAACCAGAGTTGCTGGCTGAGACGTCTGTAGAAGAAGGTCGACCTGCAACCTTCAGATGCTCCGTCCGTCACACCTGTCCGTCCTATCAGCCCACTCTCAGCTGGAACCACACTGGAAAAACCATCATGATCTACAAGGACATTGGTCATGGAAATTGGGAAGCAGAGTCTCTCCTTACCTTCACCCCAGCAAAAGAGGATGATCACTCCTCTGTCGCATGCACAGTCAAGTACCACGGGAGTGTGGAGGGTGAAATGCAAGCCACTCACCAAATCTTTGTGAAAGGTATAACAATAAGACTACTGTGTATATATTGTTATACGTGATAATTTATAGTAATTAAGTGATTTGTTTTTTTTTACCAGAACAAGCAACTCTCAGCCACATTCTCATACCAACCATCTCTGGTCTTGGAGCTGCTCTTTTGGTTGGATTACTGTGTTTCTTCGTTGTCAAGAGATACAAGTGAGTCTGGATCTGATTTAAGCATAAGATCACTGACTAATAATAAGAAATGCATTCCTAAAAACATTTGATATTTGTGTAAATTACTTAATTTTATGTATAATTGGTTTATTTTAACACACACACACACACACACACACACACACAAAGGAAACCGCACATCAAACAAATTCAAAGTTCAAGATACATTGAAAAGTAGAATTTTACTGAAGATCTTCATAAGTGACTAAATAAGCAGTTGTCTAATGTTTTTAAGATATAAGCACTGAAGATATTCAAAGACGAACTGAAAGTTTTGTTTTTTGCTTTGCTTTTTGTACACAGTCACTTTTTTGTTAGTGCTTTTTAGTATTCTGTTGTCACTGTCTGTGAGTCTTCAGTAAAATACTAATTTTGATTTTTCATGTTTTGTAAACTGAATCTATGCACCCAGAAAAAAACAAAAAAACTTTTATGTACAAATTGTTGCAGGACTTTTTCTTATTTTTTGAAAACCCTGCACTTATTTGTGAGCATTTGATTTAGATGTCTCCCTAGATGTTTAACACGCTAAGATGCTGATGATTTGACTCATGTGTTTTAATTTGGTAGTTGGGTCCTGAAGACATTGGAGAGTTGAGAAACACTGCATTAAGACATTCTGGTATCTTTCAGTAATATTTTGTTTTAAATCACTAAAATCTTTCCCAGGAAGCGCATTGCAGATCTCCAATCCAGAAACGACAATGGGTGAGTATTAACAGCAATTTTACCTCAGAACATTAATAGTGACTCAGTCTGATTTTACAAGTTTGTGGACTTTGAGTTATCTATAGTAGTGTACTCTCAAAAGCTGAAAAACTTGTGGCATATATATAGACTTCATCAAACCCTCATAAATCAGTACCACATCTGTTCGTCCCATACAACTTAATTTGCTTTTATGAGACAGCCAAACAGCTAACTTTTCCTGTCCGAAAATGAAATTGAGTATATGATAAATCTCCCTCTTACTTCATATATTTAGGTCCATAAATAAACAATTCAGATGTAAAAACCTAACCTCTGGCACCACCCACTAATAAGGTCAAAAAGAGGCATCAACCTATTACAATTGAGAAACAAATGAAAAACTGTCTCCTGTTGTTCACAGAAAGGACATCCCATCCCTACTAGTGGATCAAAATGTGCTCTGAATCTGTTTGTAGCTTTGATGCCATGTACAACTCGCCATTGCAGGTCTCCAGACAGGCCCTTTAAGATTAAAATACCAAAAGAGAAGTTTATTAATAGCCAGTATCTTAAATAATATTAAGATATCTTTAATACTTCTTGACTTACAGACAAGTAAGTCAAAGGAAAAACAATATGGTAGTCAGACAGGAATGTTCGACAAAGGGAAACAAGATACATTTCTAGTTTTAACATTATTTGTTCTTTTCAGTCATTTCACTTTAGAAGAAATAATTATCAGCTGTATGCAAAGTGACCCATATTTGGTTTTTGACCCCTGGAAATTTAACAAATTACTCATGGAGCCAGATTGAAATCCCTAGATCTCTGGAAATTAAGCATATAGGGCATTAAGCATTAATATACCAAAAGAAACGTTTAAGAACCAAAATCTAAAAGGGTATTAAGATATCAGAGCAAAGAATGCAAAAGAAGTGCTGCTTCAGGGTGTAAAATCTCGGTGCTCTTTGGTTGCATGGGATACTTAAAGTCTAAGAGCTTAGAAACTCCAAGGCACTCGAAATAAGTAGAAAAAAGTTAAAAAGCCTTTATTTCATCGATGTCTTAAACATTAAAATTGGTGACAGATCCACCTACGCGTTGCGGCCAAACATGCCTTCGTCAGGGTGTGTGTAACAAACAGCATATCAGATTCATTTTTAGCAGCAGTTAATTAATCAAATTACAATCACCTGGTCACTCTGTGTAAAAAAACAATTAAGATAATTGAGATAATTGACCTAAAGCAACCTATAGAGGAGAGAGACAGAGAGAGAGAGAGAGAGAGAGAGAGAGAGAGAGAGAGAGAGAGAGAGAGAGAGAGAGAGAGAGAGAGAGGAGAAAAAGAAAGAAAGAAAGAAAAAAAAAAAAACGAAAAAGAAACACTAAACCTATACCAATATCATAAATATCAATAAAGTATGCAGGTCAAATTGCACAAAACACTATTGTATGCATAACTTCTTTTTTGTAAATCAAATTACATAAATCGAAATTCAAAAATCAAACAATGTATAAATCATACAATGCACAGCGTTGTCCACACACACAAAAAAAAAAAAAAAAAAAAAAAAAAAAAAAACAATATCATAAATACCAAAAAAGTATACAAGTCAAAATGCACAAAGCACTATTGAAACCATAATATAACTTATTTTTGATCAATCAAAATACATAAGTCAAAATTCAAAAATCATACAATGTGTAAATCATAAAAATACACAGTGCAACCCACCACACACACAAAAAAACAATATCATAAATACCAATAAAGTATGCAAGTCAAAATTCACAAAACACTATTGTAAATATAACAACTTTTTTATAAATCAAAATACATAGGTCAAAATTAAAAAAATCATACAATGTATAAATCTCACAGCGCAACCCCCCCCCCCCCCCCCCCCAAAAAAAAATTATTATTTTACAAAAATGGCACTAAGTCTAATTCTCCATTCAAGCCCGGAAATGTTGTTGCTTTCAGTGTATAGATCCAAAAATACTCCCTCTGTAAAAGCTTAGTAACCCTATCTCCTCCTCTTTTTGACTTAGGGATTTGTTCAATGCCGATTATCTTCAGTGTACTTGGGCTACCATGATTTGCATCTCTATAATGTAGGGCCATAAAGGGTTACAGACTCGAATAGCATTTTTATGTTCTGATAATCTGATCTTTAATTTTCTTGTAGTCATCCCTATATAAAAGCAGCCACATGGGCACTCCAACCTATACACCACAAATGAGGTATTACAATTAATAAATGATCTAATTTTCAAATCAGAACCAGAGGTTACATCTCTAAACATGCTAGTCTTAATCATATTATCACAGTGATTACAGTTGCCACACCTGTAATTTCCTGCACTTAAACTTAGCCAGGTATTTGATTTCTTAGAGGGAAGATGGCTTCTCACCAATTTGTCTTTAATTGTAGGTGCTTTCCGGAACTTAATTGAAGGAGATCCAGGCATGACTTCTCTTAGATAGGGATCACTCATAACTACTTCCCAATTACTTTTTATAATTTTCTTAATTCTGTTTGCCTCTGTACTGTACTGTATTGTGTCACGAAATAACTGAACTGAATTATCTGAATCTTGTGATTCACATTTTTGTTGTAATAGCTCATCTCTACTAATGTTTCTTACCTTATCGTATGCTTTGTTAATCACTCTATTTTTATATCCTCATTCCTTAAATCGTTGAGTCATATCTTGTGCCCTGATATTAAAATCTTCTTCCTTATCGCATATTCTTTTCAATCTCTGAAACTGACCAAAGGGAATATTTTCAGTCATCCATTTAGGATGAAAACTGTCTGCTCTTAATATGGTATTTCTGTCAGTTTCTTTCCTGAAGATGGTAGTATGTAACTCCTCATTACTTCCTTTAAAAATTTTAATGTCTAAAAAACTAATCTGAGTATATGAAAAATCTAGACTCAACTTCAAATTTACATTGGTATTGTTTAGATATGTATGAAAAGCTAACAAATCTGCCTCTGAACCTCTTCATATCAATATAATGTCATCTATATATCTACCCCACCACACCACATATTTCAAATATGAATTTAAATCGGAAAATACAAATCTCTCTTCCCAGAGTCCCAAAAACAAATTTGCATAATTTGGGGCAAAGCAGGCACCCATAGCTGTACCTTTAATTTGTTTATAGAATTCATTTTGAAACAAGAAGATGTTGTTATTCAGTGTCCATTCTGCTAATTGTACAATAAAACAAGTAGGTGTCCTTTCAGTAGATGATCTCATATCAAGATAGTATGCTAATGCTTCCAATCCATCTTTATGGTCTATGTTTGTATACAATGATTCTACATCCATAGTAGACAATATAGATGACTCAGTGATTTTCATTTTTTTGATGGTATTCAATACATGTGTTGTATCCTGAATAAATGAAGGAAGTTTACCAACAAATGGTTTAATAAAACTGTCAACAAATTTAGAAGCTGGCTCTGTAATAGACTCATTTCGGCTAATTATAGGTCTCCCTGGTGGACTTTCAAGATTTGTATGTATTTTCGGAAGCATATAAAAGGTAGGGATCCTAGGATTTTTACAAAATAGAAATTCGCACTCATTTTTTGAAATCCATCCCTCTTCTTTAGCATGTGATAAAATATCAGTCAGTTCATTTTTAATTCCTTCTATTGGGTTGGATTGCAGGCGCTGGTAATACTCACAGTTCTGTAGTTGTCGCAAGGCTTCTTCAATGTATGGATGTCTACCCCATAGCCTACCACAACTGCACCTCCCTTGCCCGCTCTTTTTATTACATTAAGATATATTTAATACGTCTTGAGTAACAGGTATGCAGACTTTGGTGAAAAAAAACACAAGAAGTGCCTTTTCACATTTTTGAACTGGCGCCATTGGCATATAATGCAACAAAGATTGCTAAAGTCAACAGATTTTACTAATAGACTACTAATCTCCCGGTAAAAATAAAATAATGCTCAATCTTTCTAAAGTCATTTCTACCCCCCTTCAATTTGGCTCCAAATCTCAGGTGAAAATGGTCATTTTCACAATTTCACCCCCCTCTACAAAATACTGGACTACTCCGTATTAATATTTTAGCTTTCTTTTTCTTTTTCTGTTATGAAAAAATAAAGAGAGGTTAAACTGTATGTCTGATCTGACTGGGTTGGAGAGGGGACGTACATTGTGTTTAAAGATGCTTCCTGCTGATAAAAGCACACAGATCTGTTTCCAATCTAATAATACACTTACTAATTAGAATTTTCTACTAATTCGATTTTCCTCTGACTGTAGAGCCAGAGTAGGGCTACCGCCGTTGTCCTAGCAACGCGTCATGACAACCATAACAGCAATGGAGAACTGAATTGCCCTAATGTGGGACACTGCCTAATGTGGGATACCTAAGGTCTAGTGTTTGTAGGTCCCCCCTAAATACATGAATGACAGTGAAACTATGGGTTAGACAAAGCTGTGGTGTCATGTGATCAAAATCATATGACCTATCAAATGTCCAATCATATTTGAGGGTGGAGCACTCATCAAACAGGAGGCACCTTGTGTGAAGACCATCCGAAGGCCAGTGACATAGAGTTTTAACAAATTTGATATTAAGGAGTTAAATACATTTTAAACAAAGCAATCCTGCTACTTTTTAGACTAGTATGCTTATGAAATGTTTGTCCATCAAAAAATAGTCTAACTTTGTGTGTATAAACTATATTTTTATCAAATTTCCTAGTGTCCCACATTAGGAAGTATGGTTTCCAAATCCAGGACAGCTTGATCAGCCTAATGTGGGACAGTACTTCAATGAGTCAAAAATGTGTGGTGGGGCATGGTTTGTTGGACAAACATGGCTATTTACATGGTTTTAGTCTTGTAATGCAATATTACAAGACTGTTAATGCAGATTTTTACAGTCATGTGAATTTTTTATTCTTGGAGGGTGGTTTGAAGGCTCTTTTTTTGTGTGTTTGTGTGCGTGTACATGCGTACATACGTGTGTGTGTGTGTGTGTGTGTGTGTGTGTGTGTGTGTGTGTCGTGTGTGTAAAAGGTACTGTAGGTAGTTGACTAAATGAAAAATAGCTCTGAATGTAAAAATGCTGCAGAAAACCAATAAAGCAATTCCACTTTATTTTATGCATCTGATTAATTAAATGAAATGTATTTCAGATCACAATGGCAAAGGTGAGAAAGAAGGGACAGATTGTTAGACACAGAAAGAGAGGCAGAAACAGGGAAAGGATAAGAGAAAGAAACTTAATCAGTGGAGGCAGGACAGGATGAGAGGAGCGATAGAGGAGTATAAGCAGATTGTTAAGGATGGTGGGGTCCCTCAGCTGAGACTGTTGGCCAGGGCATGGAATGACCCTAAATCTACACTCCAGTGAATCTAAAATAAAATAAGATTTTACTATTCTACAATGTGATTTTTGGTCTTTTATCATAGATTTTTCAGTGTCCCACATTGGGGACACAACTGTCCCACATTAGGAAGCTGCAGATTTTCTCAGAGGACTTGCAATAAGAGCACTAATATGTCTATAATAATTTCTCTTATGAATGGGTTATCTGAATTTTCTCTTTTGATTTGATTAGGACACATCCTGGGTTTTTTTAAATGGTATTGGGTGTAGATTTAATGTTTTGTTTACACATCGCAATATGTCACAGAAGTCTGAAGTGCAAAAAATGTCCCACATTAGGGCAATTCACCCTATCAATACTCCTGCTCCTGGCTTTACAAATTAACACTACAATTCAAAAACGCGCATTGACAGCTCTTCGTGACCGCTACGGACAGAGGATACGTTCAAAAAGAAAGGTATTCTCGCATGTTTTGACTGTTATTATTATTATTTTTTTTTTGCAGGCTTGCGATGGCAACATCTATAGCATATCACTAACAGGCGGTAAAGTTCAAGTTCAAGTGTATTGTCATGTACATAAAGGGAATTATAAGTTATGAAATGAATGTTGTGTGTTTAAAATAGGGTGACCAGACGTCCAGGTTTGACCGGGACACAATCGATTTTGAGTCAATCATTGCGGTCTGCGTCTGCATTATCTGTGCAGCCAGCGTTACAATGTATATTTGTAAACATTGTTGCACTGCCTCTTCTTAACAATGCCGTCTTGCTTTAACGGTTAGGCTATATCGCTAGCCAGGGATGTGCAGAGACATTTTGGGAAAAATAGGCTTAGTTAATTGTTAATAAATAATTCATATTATTTATATGAAATTTAAACAAAACACTTAATCTATTAACACAACTCTGACTACCTTACCAATTTTTCTTATTTGCCTGACTCAATTGTTTAATAGTTTTAATAAACACTCAACAAAATAATCAGTTCACACATATATTTTTTAGTGTTCATCAGGTTAATCACAAACAGCAAAGGAAATTCTGCTACAATGTGCATGTTTTCTATGTCTTAGTTCCCAGAAATCTGGTCACCCTAGTTTGTGTGTGTGTGTGTGTGCGTGCGTGGGGGGTGGATATAATAATGTACAATACCATAGCCCAGCGGTTCCCAAACTTTTTTTCCTGCGCACCCCCTTCTATGTCCCAACCGGGTTGGCGCACCCCCAATCCCCACTTCAAAAAAATAACGCAACAAAGGTTTGTTTTATCGCCATATAAAGACTCATGTTTAATCATATACTCAAATAACCAGAACACGCATGACAATAACAACATCAACAAAGTTTCAATATAATGCAACAAAGCTACGCACAAGCTTCCACTTTTAAGAGGACGAGTGACAGACACAGGCTCAGTAACAGAAAGCACGGTTATTTTCAGCCGCGTAAAAGAAACATTGCAGCAATATTAAATGACCGTGGAGCTAGCATCATCATCATAACACAACGGTTATGGAAATTAGAACGACAGTACATTGAATTAAATTGCAATGAAGTTACAAACGATCCACAACTTTAAAGAGAATAGGCTCCGAAATAGATAAAATAAATAAAAACGAGGATCAATCTGATACTTTTCAAGTGCGACAATAAAATGAGGCTGCCTAACACGATCCACAACATAATTAAGTAACAAGAGCATAGGCTCAAACATAAAATAAACAACAATATTTTGAACAATATTTATATATATATATATATATATATATATATATATATATATATATAAGAGCTCACCAAAGCTGAATTTGTTTGATCAAAAATACAGTACAACTTGTAATATTGTGAAATAGTATTACAATTAAAAATCTTGTTTGAATACGTTTCAAAATGTAATTTATTCATGTGATGTCAAAGATGAATTTTCAAAATAATTACTTCAGTGTCACATGACCCTTCAGAAATATGAAAACAGTTTGCTGCTTAATATTTTGGAAACTTTAATTTTTTTCATGATTCTTTGATGTATAAAATTTTCAAAAGAACAGCATTTATTTAAAAACGAAATATCTTGTAACATTATGTGACATGTTTTAAGGTCACTTTTGATCACTTTAATGCATCCTTACTGAAAAAAAAAAAAATTCTGACTAACCAACAAATTTTTGAACAGCAGTGTACATTCAGTTGGTCATTATTGCAATATAAACACTATCAGACTGATCAACAAGGAAGGTATATCTTCATTTACCAGTCGAAGACGGAGCCACTTTCTGCTCTTATGTTTAGCCTACTCCGTGCACTGTCAAGGGCTTCATCATATTTGTCGTGGTACCGGTCTTTGCAGCAATTATTTTACCGCAAATACTGCATCGCGCGCTGTTGGCATCAAGCCTGGAGAAATGTAGCCATACTTTTGATCGACTTTTCCACATCTTTATGGTATTGTGTGTGTGTGTGCTCGCGTCTCATATGAGTGTGTGCGCGGAGAGTTTGTGTATGTGTGCTTGGGTCACATTGAGTATGTGTATGTGCGCGAGTTTGTGTGTGTGTGTGTGCGCTCGCGTTTCATATAATGTGCGTGGAGAGTTTGTGTGTGTGCGCGCGCGTCTCATATGAGTGTGTGTGCGCGCGCGTCTCATATGAGTATGTGCGCGGAGAGTTCCGCGCGTCTCGTATGTGTAGAGTTTGCTTGTATGTGCGTGAGCGACTTTAGGTGTGTTGTTGTGCATTTCATATGTATTTGTTTTATCAAAAACTAATAAATTATAGTTTTTTTTTATTTAAAATAAAAGGAAAAGGAATTTACAAAGGAAATGTTTACTGTTCATGTTTTTTTTTATTGTATGGAAAAATCCCACTTAAAAA